>NC_040882.2:8833010-8953010 GCF_900634795.4 Betta splendens | reverse complement strand
CCCAGAGTGAGGGAATGAGAGGGGAGAGTGGGCAGCACTCATCCATTCACTCAGGGGGTTGTCTCTCCGACTGCTTTTAATCTCACCCGTTCCACACTAGACTGGACCCAAGGAGAGGGAGAGGATGAGGAGGATGAGGAGGAAGGGTAAAGAATGTAGATTTGTTTCATTTTAAACCATCATGTAGAGGCGGAATGATGTGTTTGGGAAACCAAAGCACTAAAAATGCCCATTAACAAAAAATCCAATCAGATAGGCAAATATTAATGTCGAACACTTCCTTTGTTGTTCTAAATTACAGTTATTACTCTAATACGTTGTAGTGAGGCTGCATTTCCTCTCGTGGACTTGGAGACAAGAAGCCACGAGGCTCAGAAACTCCTAATAACGCAGTTATCTACCAGACTCAGCGAAGACACAACAGCAAAATAGTTGTTAAACAGTATTAAGTAGAAACAGCCACATCAGAGCAGATAAAACCCTGAAATCCTCTTTTCCTCTCCCCGGGTCTTTCCTCTCTTTCTTCCTCCCTCCCTAACGGGATAAGTGCCCCATGCTAATCAGCTAAATGCACAGTGCCTGCCGTCCTGATCAATGGTTCAATGGATCAATCGAATAAACAGATGGCTGCCGGTGCCTGGGGGGGGGGGGGGGGGGGGGGGGGTGCTAACAGCGTGGGTCTAATCCTAAACGCTACCTGACTACAGTGTCGCGTGTCCTCGTGCCTCAAAAGCCTCTCCTGTCCTGGGAGCGGAGGAGCGCCGGCGAGGGGGGGCTGTGAAGAATTGAGCTCCGCTGCAGGTGTCTTGGTGATTTGTTCCCACCCGCTAACCCCCACCTTGCAGAATGTTACCCTTCAGTGGAAGCGACTGCTGTGAGCCCCTTTGTGGAGCGCTGCCTCCGTAGCTGCCTTTTTTTTTTTTTTTTACAGCCCCGTTCCTGCTCCTCTTTAACCCCTCTTGTGAATTACAGTAAATTTGAAACGCAGCGCCTCTTGACGATGCTAACCCTATACAAACTCATCCCCGGGCACCAGTTAAGACCCCCCCCCCTCCCCCCGTGAGCCTAATGTGGCAGAGTGAAAGACCCCAGCTCTGTTTTATTTATGGGGGTCCTGTTTTTAATTTCACCCCTGTTCCAGGGCTTTGTGCGACTCTCATACCTGACTGCTATTGAACGGGGCTGCTCAGTTTGTCTTCGGCTGTGAATGCTAATAGGTGACCTTGTTTTCGCAGCTGATACCGCTGAGGCTGCGGGAGATTAAAACAGAGAAATGCAAAGAATTGAAGGGCAGGCGGGGAGCAAACGAAAACAAAAGGGGATGGGCAGTAATTATAAAAAAAAAAAATCACAACATCCATTCAACCAGGAGCTAACGATTGGAAACAATATCATTAGAGGGACTGAAATACAACTCTAGGAGAAGTTGGGTGAGAGCATGCACAGCCACCCACTCAATAAACATGCAAATAAGCTGCTTATTGGCCTGAATATTAATATCTGGGGTGAAGAGTAATCAATGCACATGTCACCGAGTCAAACAATCAAGATTAGCGAACAAGTGGCTTTTGAATGTCTCTCATTTGAGTTTTAAGGGACCTTTCACAAACGGATGCTGGAAGCGACCGGCAGGAGATGTCGGAGCATCGGCCATCTTTCACGGGTCGTTTACCTCCAGACCTTGCATGACTTTAACACACAGACAGAGGTCTCTGGCTGAGACGCCTCGGGTGTGGAACGGTGCGCGGTCGAACATTGGATTTTCAGGCGGATCCGGTGCTTTTGCAAATGCAACGAGTAGCTGAACTCCTCGGAACGTAAAACCTTTAATGTGAGTCCGGTGTCCTTGCGTTTTATGGGAGCCTGTTTTTAACATGTGGATGGCTTCGCTTCTAATTACAAATGTCTCTGGCCGCGACCTTACTCCAAACGACAGTAACTCTTAATAGGATCCATTAACTCCTCATCTAGTGCCATTTTACTCCGTGACCCCTGCCTGATGCTGCCCTTTCTACTCACACTCAGTTTGATGCCTGTTCCACCCCAATCTCTCATCCAGCTCTCCCTCTCCCTCGTGATTCCTCAGGTTATGGCCCGGTCACGTTTCCCCACCTTGTTCATGGCTGCATCTGCCTCTGCAGTCACTGTCATCTGCCCCCCCCCTCTCTCTCTCTCTCTCTCTCTCTCTCTCTGTGCTGCACCCTCTTCCTCCGCTGACTCTGTGAACCCTCCTTCTGTCTCCATTCTGTTCCCTTTCAGTCCGTCTTTCCTCTGGCATCTGCGTGTAATGTGGCTCTTGAAGGGAGAATGCAGTCAGGGACATGTGGTGCAGTGTCTTGGCAGGAGAGAGAGAGAGAGAGAGAGAGAGAGCGCGAGAGAGAGAGAGAAAGCGAGAGTAGAAGGGATCTGGCTTCTTGGCTGCCAAAAGATCCACATCTGTGTCTGATTAAAGGGTACATAGGCACTCAGCAAAGCACACAGCGCACATATATATTCAGAGGGAAAGTGGGGAGGACTGTCCTCATAAAAACAAGTAGCTCAAACAAGAGGAAGCGCCCGTATGAACCGAGCAGATCTCTCCAGTTTGGTTCTGTGGCTTACCACCGGGTTGTGGCTACAGGCTCTAAACAGTACATTAGCAAACAAATAACACGATGCGCATCATAGCAGGAAAAAAGCTCAAAGTGTTTCAAATTATTTTCTCCATAAATATACATACTCTTCGGTACTGTGTCATTTCGCCCCACTTGTCGATGAGCTCATAAAAACGCGCTTCCACCTAAGCTATAAAATAAGCGACAGCCGCAGTCAAAGCGCCACGAGAGCGACTAGAATGCTGAAGTAAGTACTTTACAAGGGTGAGTGAACGAGGGGCCATGTGCCATCCCACCAGCAGCGTCACTTGTCTGAGCGCGCGCCCCTTCCCCATCCGGCACATTTCTGGAGACGCGAGACGGCGACGGCTATAAAACACCCCTTATTATAATTATTACTACTCGGCCACGATCATCCAGGTGACCGGGGGCAACACCGCGCTCCCCGGTGTGAAATCCCCTTTTAATTAGGGCTCTAAAGGAATTCCATGCTTGAGCCTTTTGCGCTCTCGGTAGCGAGGCAAATGCGAGCCATTTTTATTTACAGCACGAATTAGCCCTGCTCGGGCAAGGGCTCGCTCCCCGCCGGCTGCGGGCTGCTATTGCGCGCTCGGCCGCGCTCCGTAATCGCCCCGTTTATTGTCATTTGGTCGCCGGGAGCGCACGCAGGTGACGGCGCTCGGCCACCGGCAGCCCTGGCCGCGCCTCCGTACGCGAGCGGCGCGAGCGCGCGAGGGGATGATGACGGCGAGACCTGCAGCGGGCTGATGAAGGTAATGGTCATAATGGAGAGGATTACAATCGTTTTTGGTCGAGTCCCACAATGACAGTGTGGCTTTTACGCACGGGCTTGTTTGAGCCAAATAGCAGGCTGGACCCCAGTCTACGCCTCCAGCCTGTTCTCAGACTTGTGTGAAATATTTCAATCAAGTCGGGGGGGGTTTGCGCATTCCCCTTGATGATTAATTAAATCGAATCAAAACAACAGGCGAACAACTCGGGTAAACAATGCGCTCGAAATGTCAAAGGCTTCATGCATATAATCTGATCATTTACAGGTAAACTACTGAACTACAGTCCTGCTGGGATAACTGTTTCCAGCCTTATGAATATGAAATAACGAAAAACGTGTCAGAGCTTTATTTTAATAGTTTAACAACAGGCTTGGTCGAGTTAATCACCCACTACAATTAAGTAAAACTCACCATAGTTCCAGGATGAGTAACTAAGATACGTCGAGCTTTTTGTTCCAAACCCCATCGTCTATCGTGACGCTGCCTTTATTTATCCCAGTAAAATGACTAAACAATCAAGAGGCGGGGGGCTTTTTCGTTTTTCATTTAAAACGCATGACAAGGGGCAAACCAGCAAATTGGAGCTTACCACTAATATTCAGGCTAAACCAATGATTGTGATTTACAATGTTTCGTTCACATTTTGACTGTTGTGGTTCGCACAGACCACGCGTGCGTCAGAAATCAAAGAAGTGACCAAAACTCACCCTCTTCTCCTCCGACTCGCGACGTCAGACGACACAGTGCCAATAAAAATCCAATCAACGACGGCACAAAATCCATCTTGAGTGATGCAGAAACTCGTGTCGAGCTTTAAAGTTTCTAATGTTCCCAATACGTTGTGTATCGCTTCTACTGCTGTAAAAAATCCACCCCGAAAACCGCCGGCAGTAGCCAAAACTAGACCACCTCAGCAATAATCCGACGGCGTTTATTCAACCATCAGTGGATGAGACTTTGTGCCAACTACATGTCCTTAAGGTGATTCGGATTCAAATACGTGTTGCCCTTTGAGTTTCAAGTGTGTCCAGTCAGCGCTAAACCGCATCCAAACTCGTATTCAAACTCCTTGATCAATACTGCTTGAACCCAGCAGCTGAGCGGCGGTATCTGCGCTCCGGAGATCCCGCACACAGGATGGGTTCCGACCCAGTGCCGGTATTTCCTTCTACGCCGCCCCGCGTATTTTGCGCACGCGAGGGTCGGATCTCCGCTCCCGGTTCGGCGGCAGCGAGCTGGAGTCCCCGCTGGCAGCTGTGGAAGCCGTCGGAAGCCTCGGTCTGTCAATCTGATTCAACGGAATCATAAATGAGGAGCAATAAAAAGTGCTGGGCTCTTGGTTCCCTAAATGTCTCTCGCGTCCGTCCCGCCACCTCCTGCGGCACCGCTGCGTCCCCGCGTGTCTCCGTGGGTGAGGGCTCCTCTCGCTGCCGGCGCTCCGCTCAGACTCTGGCGTCCGTCTCGCGCGCCTGGGAGGTGTGTGTAGACTTGGTGTGTGAGTGATCGGGCTTTTGAGCTGAGCAGCTATCGCGTTACAGTCACGGCGCCTCGGCTCCGCCCCCTCCCGTCGGCCGCTGATTATAGGGAGTGGGAGAGAGAGAGAGAGAGAGAGAGAGCACGTGCACGCGCCATCGGGAGTTCTCTCTCTCTCTCTCTCACACACACACGCTACACACATTATAGGGACGCATCCCTCTTTCAGGAGATAGCGCAGATATGAAGCCTTCCACAGATGAGGCCGTGATAAGATATATTGTAATGGTAAACCAGGGTGCAGAACTGCTCCTAGGGCTGTTTTCAAGGGAACAGAGAGGAGAGAAAAAGGACGGGGTGAGAGAGAGAGAGAGAGAGAGAGAATGAGATGTCTGACTGGGGAGGGGGTGGTTGCACAGCAAATGGCACATGGTCGGCTTTCTCCACCGAAAACACATCAAACGACCAAGTCAATGTCAATGCCCTCAACTCAATAAAGGGAGAGCCCACCTCAGCCCTGCCCAGTCGCAGCCCTACAATCAACAGGCCTAAATACAGAGCGGGAGGACATATAATGACACAGTAGTGAGCCCAAAATAATCTGCTGAGAAAGGCCTGTGCAGAGTCCATGTGGCCTGCCTATGGCTTGTGTTACCGTGCAATGTAATGGCCTGGCTGAGGCCGGGCTGTGTAATGAGCTACAATATGTTGGTAGCCTCGCTGGCATCTGTGTTTGGAACAGCTAAGTGGATTCCTGAAGGTCAGGGCGCGTAGGGAACTTTTTTAGCGTCGAGGTAGCGCGCTGTTTACCTTCCCATTCGTAAGTACAGTCCTAAAGTCGCGTCGGACCCCGATCGAGGTGAGAGAAATAAAACGCCCGCGCGCGATCCCCACCAAATTACGAGACTAGTAAACCATGTCAACAAAAGGCCAAAATGCCCTTGACAGAAGGTTGTGTGACAGGTCTGCGCGCCTGCCTGACTGTCTGTCACCTCACTCAGCAATCATCCCTGCTGCTCGGCAGCCCCAGGTTGACTAGATGCCATCGACTCGCAGCCTTCTTACGGCCTGTCAGTCATCTCTAAGCCCGCCTCTAGCCAGAGGGAGCTGCGGGTGTCAGACGTCACTCTGATTGGCTAATCGGAGTCTCTGGGCGGGGGTCCACGCCGGCACAAACCAGTTTGCCATGTGCTGTGTTGCGGAGTTTGTTGTGGCTGTACAGTGACTTGTGTATTCCAGTGCTACAAGGACACCTTGATTAAGCGCCTCTTAACGAGCACTGGGTGATCTCCGCCTCACCCCCGTCGTGACCCCACTCGCGGACATAACAAGGGAGGCAATGTTAAACCCCCAGCCGTACTGGGTCACGTTCTGTCCCACAGCCCCCCCCCAGTCCCCGAGGGTCATTTGATACTCCTCTCTCCCATTTGTCAACATCTCTGCCCCCACCATCAGCTTTCCACCCTCAAAATATTGGGTCAACGCATGGCTAATGGAGGGCAACCGTCTACAGAGTGGGAGTGTTGTGGGTGGACTGGGCCTGTATTTATTGCACAAGTTAATGTGTACCTTCATATTCATACTATTTGCCCGTATATTGTATGTGCTGCTATTTCCCAGAGATCATGATCTTCTATATATGAGATTCTGTAGGTAATGCAAAAAAAACAAAAACAGCTAGAGCAGAAAGGAGACGGACATTTATTATGATGTAGGAAGTGAGATATGCTGCAAATAAGCAAAATGAAACTCATATCCTCCCCAGCACATGGCATGCTTATGAGTCCACGTCTAAAAAAGCCACAGGACGCTGCATGCCTTAGTGTCAGAGGCTGTTTAAGAACCTCGGCTGTGAAATGAGACACTTAACCTGCAGCGCCGGGACGCGGACCCCCCTTTTTTTCTGGCGCGTTTCGCCATCTGTATTCCCTCCGTCGGCTCCCCGCCCCGAAATACAGTCGACAAATGGCCGCCATACAGTCGGACTCCTCACCTCAGCGGCGCACCTGCGCTGTGCTCGCTCATGGGCGGCGGAGGGGAAACACAACAGGGCCTTTCTCCCGTTCTGTGTGTGTGTTTGTGTGTGTGTGTGTGTGTGTGTGTGTGAGACGGAGGGGGAGCGATAGATACCGGCGGCTGCCATAGTGCCTTCCTTATCACAACCTGCCCCAGTGACTGACAGCAAGACTGATAACTCTCCCTCTCTGCCCCCCCCCCACACACCCTTTCAACATCTCTCCTCTCTCTATGCCATAAGTGTGTTTTGCCAGTCAGCCAGCTGTAGGTTTAAAGAGGAAACTGTGTGAAAGTGTGGTAGTCTCTTTGCGAGGCTGAGTGATCCCAGTCGAGACCCCCAGCTTTCTTCTCTCCCAACACTGACAGACACGGCTTTAGATCTAACGGCGGGGGAGATAAACTAGAGATAGCCTCAGCTTGACCCTATCAGCATCTCAAGCATGTGTGTGTATTTGTGTGTATGTGGGAGGGGCTACGGGCATTGTCAGCACATCAAGAGCGGAGGGTCAAGGAGGGATTTCGACAGCCCCCTTTGGTATTCATTGAAGTGACACAGTCTCGGAGCTTTCCACACATTTTAGGGATAAAAAAAAAACCCTATAAAAAATGCTACACACAAACATGCCAATGCACAGGTTGGAGGCAGAGCTCCCTCAAATCCTATAGGCTTTAGGAGAGCCACATTAAAATGATGCAGCTGCTGCATCTTTCATCTTCACACTGTTCTGTTTGTTATAGTTTTATCTTCACACTGTTCTTTACTGCAGCAGTGACCCAATTTCCCCTAGGGATCATTAAACTTTCATTTGATTTTTATCTTATAAGCACATCTGCAGGCGCGCGCGCACACACACACACACACACACACACACACACACACACACACGCACACACACACACACACACACACACACACACACACACACACACACACACACACACACACACACACACACACACACCCATCCTGTGATATTCCTGAATTTTCCAACACAACTTCCTGCACTGGGATGAATCCTAACAAATCGCAAATCTGTTATTGCTGCCACCGTCTAGTTCCTGCTGGGCCACCCAAGCTATGGGCATGTCCCGGCCAGGGGAATAATTACACACACTGCAGGCTACTGTACTGCACACACTAATCTTGCCTCCGCTGTGCTAGCTGGCTGCTTGGATTGTATGGAAACATCTGGTATCTGTCTGCTGCCTTTGCCACTCACTCCTCCCCCTTTGTGTATATGTGTGCGTCCGCGTGTGCCACCTTCAAACCCCCCCGCCAAAAAACAGCTCAATCATCAAAACGCTTTCAGGTGCCGTTAAAAGCAGCACGCGCGGCAGACAGAGGGGAAACCTCAAAGTGAGCCTGTGCAGAAGTGCAGTGATTTAGGGAAACAAGCCGACACACACATTTTGTGATCGGGCTCGGCAGGTTTTGTGTCCTCAGATTTTTTTTCCTTTTGTTTTATTTTCTAGAGCTTTAATGCGCTTCATCTCTCAATTTGCTTATGCAAAAATAGGTTTGTCACTCACTGAGGAAACAAAATTATACAAAACACTACAGGCTTCACATGGTGTGAAGTTACATGACTGCTGAAGGGCACACAACTGGGCAGTATGACACAACTGTAGTACACAACTGGGCCTAATGGGGGCAGGCAACTGCATTAAGCTGAGGTGGAGAGAAATCCTGGCTCCAGGCAATATTTGGGACCAGGTTGTAAATACAAACAAACTTGCCAAATTATACATATATAAAAAAGATTAAGGATGCAGACACACCGCACACACTGCAGCTACCTCGTTTGACTAACCGTGGCACATCCATAACATTTTAGAGAGCAGTGATTTAAAGTCAGAAGGACTTACAATTATTCAGTAAACAAGTCACAGTGAATGATCAGAATTAGCCAGATTTGGATGAATGCTAATTCATAAACCTGCTTAATAAGTTGGTGTTTTTGATTCAAATGTGAGCTTTGCTAGTTGCTCATGCAAGATGGATGCATCGCTGTGTGTCTACCCCATAGCTGTTGTCAGCTCGCTTCAAAAATGTTGTTTGCTCAGTTTAATTGCAAGATGCCTGCTCTATTCCCTGGACACCTCTTGTTTATGATACAGCATCATTATCCTGTGTATCTTCCAGAGGAGAAGGAGCATCTATCTCCTGCTTCCTTTGCTTCTCCACCAGGATCTATTTTACTCCTGCTCTGTCTCTTTCATCTCTTTCCACTGGCCTGCTGTGCGTCTTTATAGTCACATCAAAGTGACCTTCGTCACCCTGTTCCTCCGAACCCCCACCCCTTCTTTTAGTCGAGAGACCAGTGAGGGGGGGGGGGGCTACACATATTTTCCAAGCAGCAATACAATACCTGACACAAACTTTACTGGAGATCTTTGGGGCTAAATGTATATAATGTATTGTATTGTATCATATACTGAAGACAAAGTCATTGTCCTCTCAAACAGTGTAGGTCCAGCCCCGCTTCATCATGGTTGGAATGAGTTCAGCATTAGGAGGCAATAATAAAGAGACAACAGGCCATTCTCCACGCCTTGTGTACTCTGCACGGCCTTTATCACTCAGCCTCTGAAGGAAAGATCAGTGTCTGACAAACTGAGGAGAGAAAAGACTGGAGGACAAGCGCATGCTAATGAGAAAGGGAGCTTTTTTGTTGCTTGGCTGAGAGGTACAGTTGCTTATACCACAATGTGAGGCAGAGCATGAATAATCACGTCCTTATCGGACGAGGTTGCGCACTTCAAGTAAATGGATGCATGCTGTAACTATGACCCAAGACAAAGTGTAAAAATGTCTCATCCATGAGTAATCGTTTATATAGATACACTTAATGTGCATAGACGTCATACTGATAAACAGATGTTACTTTTCTCTTCCCCTTTGTTTTTCTTATATGAATTTAATGAATGAATTTAAACAGAGGGAACGGAAGGAACAAAGGAAAGATGAAGCATCTATACAATCTTAGGACATTAAACATTTTTTATTTTTCTCATGGACTTAATAGCCGCTGGACTGAAAGGAAAAAGATAAAGACAGAGGCAAACAGAGATGGAAGACAGGAAGTTAGAGATGTAAAGAGCAACAGAGGAAAGTCGTTGCGTGAGAGAAAAGAGGATGAAGGAGGAGGGAGCGAAGGGCACACAAAAGAAGAAAAGTCCCATTAACAGAAATAGGGAAAGGCACCCAGGCCTGCTTGCTTAAAGTGGTTTAACCCTGGTACATCCACATTACCATGGTAATCTTATCAGTATCCTGTGTGTGTGTGTGTGCGTGTGTGTGTCCACGTTCAAGACGGCTAAGCGCTCAGCCCCATTAGCAAAACTTAATTGACTTACAGCTTTCTGACCACAAAGACAACATCTGTGTCAGATGTGTAAGTGAATGCCCTGTGTCACCTCTCACACACACACACACACACACACACACACACACACACACACACACACACACACACACACACACACACACACACACACACACACACACACACACACACACACACACACACACACACATTTGCTTAAATGTGCATCCCTTTGCCACTGATTGACCTTGATATGCACCGGTAGACGCATTATGGACCACATCTTTGTCTCCCTGAGATGATCGAGTGAAGGGAAGGGCAAACAAGGGTCACAGAGAAACCACAATGTTTGGTAAAGCAACCCTAGAAAGTGTCATTTAACCAGTTTTAACCATTCGATCCCAACCTGTTATTCCCTTTTATAATTCTAACCTTACAAAACCTTTTTTTCATTTCATTATTAAGCACAATCCTGTAACTAATGACATAAACACAGGTTGATCCTGATAAAATTAGTAGGGTAATACTGAACCATCTATTGTGTCTTTAGGCCCTATGCTCCATTGTCTGGTTGTAGAAGTATAAAGAACCTGAGCTTCAGGTGTAAAACAAGCATAGTTTGAGCTTCAAACCAGATAGACAACCTAAGGAAGGAAGAACAGCGGAAATGAGGCGCTGACGCACAGACAGACAGAAAAGGAAAGAACAGACTGACAGGTGAGCAAGACAAGACCAAGCATCCATCATTATTTAGCCATGGATATAGAATATCAACTGGAGGACAGGAGACACTTCCACATCAGCCTGCCATTATTGGAAATGACTAATATATTCTGAAGAGAGAAAGACAGGCAGAGAAAGCGAGATGGATGAGATATAGAATCCGATGGAGACTGACACTCCATCTTTCTGAATAGTAATCCAATAACATCTCCTGAGTTTCCTTATGGCTAATCAATTGTGCCGCAGCGCAGAAACAAATCACCATATCACCAAGTCAATAACCGTCAGTCATGGAAATACCTCGCCTCAACTGTCACTGTTTATCAAGCTTAGCCGAGTCTCAGCCCTAACTGTCTTAGCGGGGAGAAGGGTGACAGGGGTATGTTTGGTATGCACTCTCAAAGCTCCCTTCAGTGGCCCCGGCTGGCGGTAATTTAGATAGCGATAAAAAAAGGAGATAGTGAGGTGTTATCATGCGCGCCCTGACCTCAGGTGAAGCCAAGCTGAACCACATTAAAGATGGATGACGGCGCATGGCTGGAAGATCAAATGCAACAAACAAGCTTGCGTAGGAAGGTGAACAGGTCGCGTCACGCGTCCAGGGAACAAACAAGACCCGACGCGAAACTGGCGCAAACTTTGCGTCTGACATTGTCGACGCCTGTGTCTCCCCCGCCTCCGCCCGGTTCCTGAGCACTGTATGTAAATGGGGGCTTTAATCAATGGCCTTTACTTCAATACGCATCAAAACACACGTGTCTCACTCCTGTGAGTCTGCCAGTACTGGTGCTGCAGTACTGGGACTTTTAAATTACTGAGCAACCTATAGCGACGCCTCACAGAAAGCTGTGTGGATTCAAAAAAAGTTGCTTTCCTCACCTCTTTTAATTGATCGAGGCTTCTGATTTCACAAGAAGTCTGAACCTTTGGCATGAAGGTCTAGATCTGGCAAAAGAAAGGCACAACAAAAAGAAGCTTGGCTAACACGTAGGAGGCAGGCTAAAGGAAAATTGATGCTAACGCTGCCCCATATCTGCTATAGCTAAGCATATTATCATATTATATTATCTTACAAACTGTTATTTACATTCTTCTGGCACATTTCTACACCAGCAGCACATAACTGCTATGCTATCAGTAAGTAAACAGCCCCGTTAGCTTGGCTGTATGTAAATTGTAGCTAATTAGCCAACAGCCAATTGGCTAAGACGCTAACTAAATGACAGTAGCAACATTTAGCCAAACCAAGCCACCCAACTTAATTGACGGCTGCGCTTCTCACCTTCACAGCAGCGATGGAGGCCATGACAAAGAAAGATCTCCTCACTTTAGTCGTTGCTTTTGTTCAGTCAGCATGAAAGAGTAAGATATTTGAAAAATGTGGTGACAGGAAGTGTCTCGTCAGAGGAAGTGCTGAATACGCGCGCGTCCGCAACACACCTGCACTGCTCATTGTCTATAGCTGGTTCAGTCCTACAAATACAGTAACTAGTGAATGAAGCAGCACAGTTCATGTAGAGGACTAAATGTATATTTCCTCAAAGTAAAAGTTGTATCGCTAGATACTTCAAAACTGTACATAGATAAAAGCCTTTCACCAGCGGAGAGGAGAAACAGAACTGAGGCGTCATCAGACCAACAGGACGCTTTAGATCGAATCCAGCTGCTGCATGTTTAAGGCTTTATTCCATATTAATTAAACTGAACCAAAACCGGTGAGGGTTCACCGCCGTGGTGATGAATCAAACATGTGTCTGCTGTCACTGCTAAACCAGACTTGACTCGTGCGTCGGTTCTGACCTACATAAACCGACTTTGGTGTTGTGTGTGTAACATGTGAGGCGACTGCCACAGCTACGTGCGGCGTAACAAGGCTGCTCTGGGTTTTGGAGGCAAGAATGTCTGTGATAATGGAATGCCTCCTCTGTGTTTAATGAGACGATGAGCATATTAGAAATGAGCAAATTGCATAAAAGCCAGGGGCATAGCGACCTTGCAATGAAATAAAATTATACTCAAACCTGAGTGTTTATGAATGAGTGTATAAAAAATGCTTAACTGTGATGTTAAATTTTCAAACACGGGAATTGACAAAGTATTAAGCAAAAATGTCTTTTATTGAGTCATAAGAACAGCGTCTTTATTGAAGTTGTTCTACATTAGTGGAATCTCTCAGAGTGTCCTGTGCCTTTGATTATTGAAGATAGGACCATTTAAAAACAGCAATTCTGCATAATGTAGGAAAAAAATATATAATAGCATAATTAGGTTAAATGAGACGCACGTTCCCCTGCTAACAGTTTAGATAATGCATGGATTTCACATGTTTTTAAAGCTTATATTCATTTAAGACCTGACTACAGTTTTATTATGACTCTGTTTTAGAAGATTCGGATACTTATCTTCACTTATAGGCGACACATTGGCTCCTGAATGGCTGCACACTGTGTTGAATAAAGCTGTGTTCGTTATTTTTGTCAAAGGAGTCTTGCTTAGAAATATATATATTTTCTGTTTGCTTAAACAGATCAATACTGTTTGAACTGGCTTGACATACAGCTACCTTGGCACAACAACGTTAAACCCTTTTCAAGTAGCAGACTCTTCCTGGTGTCATATTTATTTTAAGGGGAGCAGCCAGGGCTCCTTCGAGTATTTAGCAGATCACGTAACAGTGTTTCTCTAACATTAGCACATAAATCATGAATAAATGATACCGTTAATGCCTTGAAAGCAGGAGCATGCTTTCATCAGTTCCAGCCACCATCTTAGAAATTGGTGATGCTCCTAACCAATTTCACAGAGGCTTTGTCGAACTACGGCGTGTCTAATCCTAAAGAAGTATTCACTGTAAACCAAACCATCTTCAGGACGACATCCAATTCTTATGATACACAGAGATACAGATCAAGTGATCTGCTTCTAGTCTACATGCAGTACATGTATGTAGCTCAGTAAGATAGGTTTTAAGATAAGCTCAAACCGAAATAACCTCTTGTGGTGCAAATATGGACTCAATGGGAGTCTCCCCCTGAGGTCAGAATCTAGAAGAATAATAGTATTTATTTCACAATGAATTATCAGTTAATTAGTAAATTTGTGCATGTCCTCAGGCGACTTTCTCTGATTGGCTGACCTAATATCCACTTGGCTGATATTAAGTGCAGGCATATTGGAGAATTTGAGATTTCTGGCAGAGGTCAAACTTGATTTTGAATAGTGGCTGTGATTCGTTAGCAGTACTACTCCTTACAGCGTGTGTGTTGGAGAAACTAGCAGATGCCCGACTTGTCTGATGAATTTCAGTCCGGCTCTTCTGTGACAAGTCGAGACAGTCAGTTCATTAAAAACGGGCGTTTGATTTGATTAATGATGCCCACAAAAAGCTTTAACTCATCCGCTTTTCCAAACACTTCCAGGCTTATGGCTGCTGACGCTCAAACATCACAGCCAGACAGTTGCCTATTAACATCCTCATTAACGAAAAGCTGCTAAATATACACATTAAATCCTGAGAGCAGAGTCTGATATGTGTCACTGTTCACTTTGGATACTTTCGAGATTAATTTCGCTGCAGAGTTGCGAGTTGGAAGCCTCTCTGAGGGTTTGGCAGAGCCTCGCTGGCTTGAGTTTGTGTGTGTGTGTGTGTGTGTGTGTGTGTGTGTGTGTGTGTGTGTGTGTGTGTGTGTGTGTGTGTGTGTGTGTGTGTGTGTGCCATCTGTAACTTAACAGTGTGTGGTTTGTATGGTTGGGAGTCACATGTGGCTCAGTAGCTGCTAACCCAGGGGCCATCTTTGAAGAAGATAATGTTACCAGAGTGAAGAAAACTGGATTTGATTTGAAAACAGACAGCACCACCTAATTAGATGCATAGTTTAACTGCTCTGAGATAAATATGATTTGAAGAGTCGAGACTGGACTAAATGACTTGTTAACTTTCCTGTTTTTGAAGCGTGTGTAAAGAGAGAGTGACAGCGTGAGGGGGGTGTAAAACACAGGGCATTATCTTACTTTCCCTTTCTGTCTCTATTCATGTCTCACACCTCTGTTCCTTTTCAAGCAGCAACAACAATGGCCCCATTAAGTGTCTGAGGGGGTCTTTGATGTGAATGGACCCTAAATGATCCTTTCAGCAGCTGGTCGGGGGGCGGTGGGAGGTGGAGGGTCCACGGGTGAGGAGAAGGGGGGAGTTGGGTGGCTTCGGTGCATGTCTTAATACCAAAGTTAGATCATTCTTTGACTCATCGGTAACTTCAGTGACATATTTGTTGTATTATATAGTTTTGCAGATAACACAATAACGGGTGCCCGGATTTGACACCCTTCATTCTTGTTTCTCCTCAGCTGTAATTTCCCCAGCGCAGATTCATCTCCTGTATTTTGTCTTGTCAAAATCGCCCCGAGTCCCACCGTCAACGAGCAAAAAGCTCTGTGAAAATAAAAATGGGGGAAACTGTCAGTCACTGGCTGCGACGCCTATCAAATATCAGTGACAACAACAAGTGATGTATACGGCATGTCATATCATTGCATTTAGAAAACCACCTTTGCCCTGAGGTCCATTCACGGCCTGAACAAAGCTGGACATTTTTCTTCACTGCTGGTGATAGAGAAGAGCAACCTTGCGCAGGTGGCTGGCTCAAGGGCTCAGAGGCAGCGCAACCCCACAGGCCAGTGGGCTGAGGAGCCGACGCTGGTGCAAAGGTTTGAATCCTCAACATGAATTTAACATGGTCAACTCTATTAAGGCTGTATGATTGAAGTCACTGGATATTAGTTCCACACCTGCTCCTCAGTGGAATCTCATTGTGTTCTTCGTCAGACAGAAGGTAGTCAGACAATTCTATCCAATACCATTAATTCTAATCTGCAAAAGGTTGAAGCTGTCAGGTAGATAAATCTACTATGTGTTTATTACTGAGGCCACAGTCGGGGCTAGAGTCGTACTGGAAAGAATTGTATTAGAGGTTAGCAACTTTACATTGGAGCAAATAATGTGGCCATGAGCTTAAAATAAGGTAAAAATATTGAAGTCAGGACAAACTGACCTTGAACTCAGGTCTACTTTTCAAAGCATGAAGGTGACCCAAGTGTTCACACAGAAAATAATCCAGAAATTAATATTTATTGTTTTAGAAGTCCTGGTGATGTCTGGGCGTAAACGAGAGAAGGATCCGGAATCACAACAACAGAGGGAGAAGCAACGAGAAGAAACAAACCTAATGGAGGGAGAGCAGAAAGACGGAGAGAAACTGTCATATCGCTGCTGTGATGGGAGATTGGAGTTGCCATGGCGATGGCTGGCACCTAGCGCATGTGTGTGTCTGTGCGTGCGTGCGTGTGTGTGTCATTCTATGTGTATCTATGCATGATTGTGTTTGTATGTGGGGGCGTTTGTGTGTGTGTTTGTACTTCCCAGCATCCAGAAATGTTTATTACTGTGTGTGTGTGTGTGTGTGTGTGTGTGTGTGTGTGTGTGTGTGTGTGTGTGTGTGTGTGTGTGTGTGTGTGTGTAGGTAGAGGGGTTTGGATGAGGGATCTTGTCGAAGGATTATCAGTGTCATCAAAAGGCAAATGAGGAAGGGGACCAGAGCAGAGAGGCACCAGTCACGGGGCGAAAAGTGAGAGAAAGAGGAAGAAAGAGTTCAACCTCAACTTTCACGCCGGCTCGTGCGTTGAGACGGGATGACGGAGAGCGAGGGCGAGTCTGGAGGGAGAAGGAGACGTGACAAGAAACGATTTTTCCGAACGCCCAAGGCCCGAAACCGAGTGTCAGACGCAACATCTCGACAGCAACACATGCACATTTATTTGTAATCCAATTGCTCAGCCTCACACACACACACACACACGCACGCACGCACGCACGCACGCACGCACACACACACACACACACACACACACGCACACACGCCGCCTCCTCCACCGGTAATAACTGCAGCCAAACTCATTATTTTTAATCCGGCGTTCTAGGGCGGTTACCACCTAAAGGTCAGGACAATAGCCTCTAATTGTTTTTGGGGGGTCACAAACCTGTTTGCTGAATGTCTGAGCCGTCACCTCGTGCGTCGTGTTCATTATTAATAATGGCCACCGAGCCGCGGCGCCTTGCTTCCCGGTCGGGGTCGATATGCTTCTAATCGGAACAAGTCAGACTCCCAAACTGCTGCTTTAGAGCCCACACAGAGACTGTTTGACGCCGCAGACCATCAGCATCAGCGGCGGCGGCGGCGGCCGGCGCTCACGCTGACGACCTTCCTTCCGCCCCACATCGCACGCTCGCTTCGTGCGCTATAGACGACTTCCCAAAGAATCAGCCACTAGGCTCGCAGCCCAGAGACTGAGTGAGCCACTAATCTGCCGCAGACTGGAGCATCATGAGCCTGTATTTATAGTCAGGGGATCAGCTGATTTATTTATAGAAGACATACCACACACAGGCAATTTAAAGTGCCTCGAATAACACACTCAAACTTTAATTAAGGAACAGCGTGAGACGCAAACACACAAGGAATGAATTCGAATAAAGCGTCTATAGAGTTGCCTAATGGATTTATTCCTGATATTTACTTCTGATTGTTACTGTACCACATGATTCGCACTGTAAAAAAAGGACCCATTACTTCCTCCTCATTCAATTACAAGACAATAATCCCAGTTTACTGGCACAGATAAGCTCTTTAAGATATAAGCCTACTTTAATGAGCCGTGTTGACATGATAAGGTTAGTATAGACATCAGCTTACGGTTAATTGTTATACAATCATAATAATCAAATTGTTTTAACTGACTATTCTCATAATTGTACTATAAATACTGGGGGGAAACAATTGCAACAAGCAGTGGGCATTAAAACTATTTACTTATTCTGCCAATAAGTATTTCATCATTGATAAACTGAAGCAGGAAACTTGGTTCCTCTTAAATAGGGTGTGTTTTTAGAGGATTAATGTGGCAAAGGAGTCCGAAATTGGTCTCTGATTAACATTTTCTGCCATTTCCAGGCCAAGCCAAAGCACCAGTTACTGTCAAGCACCCACTGGGCTCCGCTATGTAAATATTTATGACGGGTGTTCTACATTTGACGTAACTCCTTGTAAAACCAAAGTTGTTGAACCCGCGCGCCATAACAGCTTCGGAGCTGCAGACGTCTAATTTGTACCTGCGTGTGTGAACATATTCCGAGCGCAGACTTGGTGTCTGGTCCGCGCCGCCGGAGCCGAGGGGCCACGGGGTTCACGCGCAAAGCTTCGAGCAGCCTCGCACAGAAGCGTGATGAGCGTTTCCCTCCCAAAAGTCGGGTTCACGCGCTATTTACCACGTGCCGGCGCCTTTTGCCGCGGCGTCCGCACTTACAGAACTTGGCTCATTATGAATACAAAGTTCACGACAGCCGAGCTTTGAAGCAGCAAATGACGACAACCGACCTGTCATCGGCGTGAAAAGGCCGTCAGCCGTGGGGAAAGCGCTCGCGCTCATAAATCATTCACTTGTTATTCTGCAACCCAGTTACGAAGGAGACCAATGCAACGCATGCGTCTACGTGTCTTTCCTGAAAGTTTGCGGCTCCGGTAAATGTCGATCTCTGGGGGAAGCGTCGCCGTCGCCGCCGCCGCCGCTCCGTCAGGGAGCGACCACGTCACTGGCTTCTCAAACTTTCCAAACAGGGCAGTAAAATACACCAATAAAGTTTAAACTTTATAGTTGCGTGTTAAACGTATCGCACGCGCTTGAGGGCGACGAGAACGCCGCCGCCTCCCGCCCCCTTCTACGCGTTTATCCATCTCACCTGGTGCGTTCGCGGTACACGACTTGAAGCGTCGAGTCTTCGCCCACAAACACGAAAGCAGGCGGCGGAGGATGTGAACCAGTCTAATTCTGCCTTTTCATTACAGATTTTATGATGTGACACATCATGATGCGTGCACACCCCCCCCCCCTCGGAAATCTGGCTGGTGTGAAAAGAGAGAGGAGCACAGTGTACCTGTGAGGCTGCTCCTCACGTACAGTATTTTTCCACAGTGATGGAAACTCCTTCATTGAAAGAAAGCGGAGGGGCTTCCGTTTGATTTTGAGGGGAGTCTGTGTCCAGAGGTCCACTCGCGGAAACACCCCGCGTGGGTGGATCGCAGCTGTTTAACGCCAGCACCGATCTCATTTGCGCTGATCTCCAGCGTTTTAACCTCCGGAAGCTGGCGACGTGACACGTTCCATATTTAGCTAATAAACACTGAGCTCGCCTCGTGCACGCGGGACTCTGAAAACAATAGCGCGGGTAAACGAGCGTGTTCTCCGGCCTTGTCGGACCTGCGTTCCGCCGCCCGCGTGGTGTGTTTACGTGTCCCGGCCGTAATCAGAGCCCGCGCGCTCAGCGCCGTTGCTCATTTCTGCCGCGGCGCGCTCCATGAATAGCAAACAGCTCCGTTTAATTTTTCATCATTGTCTTTGTAATGATCATAAAAATGGATTTAATGAATGCGGGACGCGAGTATCAAATATAGGACAAGAGAGACAATGGCTGCGCCGGCACCAAACAATCTGGTCCTGAAGCAACGCGCGGAAGAAAATCCCACCCGATGATATTGAAAATGTCACATTAGCTCTATTTATTAAAATCTTCCCACTACGCTCCGCTGTGCTCTAGATTTCCTCGCGGTGCGATAAGTTTTTTAATGAATTGGCCGGAATCCAGCAGCACCGCATCAGCCCAACAATGGGAGCCCGAATTTCTGATGGGCCCCGGCGATGGCCCCGCTATGCGAAGCGCTAAATACGGAGATGCCATTAGTGGGGGCTGGCAGTCCGCAGCTATTATCTTAGCAACGCCATCTTGACATAAACATTTTGGAGGCAATTAAAGATTGTGAGCGTGAGTGTGTGTGCGAAGCTGTCAAAGAGCAATTACGGTGACAATGTCCTCAATGTGGTTCCGGCTCATTTTCATATCAGAGGAGAGTGCGGTGTTCTACTGTTTGATTAATGTGTTTTCAGAAGAAAAGGAAAAAAAAAAAAAAAACGAACCAAAAAAGGAACGAACGAAACCACGTGTGAAGACGTGTTTGAAATCATGCAAACGCACACTCGAGATGAGATGGATGCGAGGCGGTAAATGGCTCCTAATTGATGCGCTACATGCTTTGTTTCATTATTTACAGGCCCGCCTCGTTATTCCAACATCCCCGACTCCGAGCGCGGAGCAGAGCTGCTCCCATTCGGTGGAAACAAATAAAAATAGGAGCCTGCAACAAGCAAATGGCCCCACGTCGGCGTCGTGAGAGCGATGTGGGGGAAGTGAGATTTACATTCATTGTCGGCGTGACGGTGTGTGAACGCGGCGCAGGATCCGAAAGCCCGGTGCAACGTGGAAGACGTTGAACAGGATCAACACAAATCGTCGCTTAATGACACCACAAACCTCAAACCTCTCCTTTCAAACTGGCTCTTTTGGAGCGGAGAGAAGCGATGTATTCAAATTCCAGCTGCTTGTTGCGTACTTGGCCTCAAGTTAACGATCACCGCGCCGCAACAGCTCATATATCACGGCAAATATCCTCCAAACCATTAATTCTTTCGAGTGAAAGGTGTTAATGTGTTTCATAATGCTAATAGCGACCTGTAATCTGCCTGACGCCGCTGCCAGCGGCCGTCTTCCAGGAGTGGGCGTAGATTTTTCCAAATGATGTAAACATTGCATTATAGGAAAAATAATTAGCAGATAAAAAAAAAGAGAGAGAACGGAAATATGATGAAATAAAGTGCAGCACTTATTATTGTGTGTGAGAGTGAGGTCATGTAATTGTGTAAATGTTGAAGCCAGACCGGCCATTATGAGGCTGAATCTACATCTAATCCGCAGAGTTAGTGGCCTTAAATGGATAATGCTCCTGGACCGGGGTCCAGTCGCTGGGGAGGCACAACATATGGTCCATACGAGCGTGTGCGAGTGCGTGTGTGTGTGTATGTGTGTGTGTGTGTGTGTGTGTGTGTGTGTGTGTGTGTGACCAGGAATAGCAGCTGAAACAGCGCCAAAAGCTAAACGGCGTGCCTGCAGCATGAGCAGCGAACTTTCCAGAGTAACCGAGACCCCCAGCTGGTCTCTGCAGAGGCCTCCGCTAACGCTAACCGACAGCGGAGGAAGGACCGGAGGTGCAGGATGGAGGAGAGACAGGCTGACAGGTGAACAGACTGAGAGACACAGGGGCCGACAGACCAAAACAAAGCGAGAGAGGGGAAATGGGAAAGGATCAGACGCAGGGAAGAGAGGAGAAAAGGGAACGTGAGGAAGAAGCAGCAGCGCAGAGCCGGGGGTTTTAGTGCAGCCTGTCAATCACGACCCCCCTCGACAGCAGGTGAGCTGCAGGTTTAACTGATACACACACAGACGAGTCAATTACAGGGCTGCAAGGAGGAATGTCACGGCCGCCCGGACACTAAACCGACGGCTTAACCTCCGCGCGCTGCATCAATACGTCTCATCGGAGACGAGGAAGGAGAGGAGGAGGGTCTGGAAGCTGCTGGAGCCGAGAGCGAGGTTGAGACGCACACGTGCACACGTGCACACATGCACACGCACACAGAGACGCATGCATGCACACACACACACAAACACACACGCACAAACACGCACGCACGCATGCACACACACAAACATGCGCATGCACAGACACGCACATGCACACAACACACGCACGCACGCACGCACGCACGCACGCACGCACACACGCACGCACACACACACAGCAACTACAGTAGGTGTCGCGCTCTAAACAGTTGCGCTGCAGTGGAACCAGACTGAGACCTGTGTTTGCTGTGGCATCAAGTGTGCTATAGTTTGACTCACAGCGATGATGGTGTGTGTGGGTGTGTAAAAAGCACAATGATATGAGAATTATGAAGCGGCAGCAGTACTATGCGGAAACTAAGGGAGATATGGGGAAAAAATGAATCCAGTGCCTGTGAAACAGCGTCACTGACACACAACAGTGTTCTCACTGAGTCATTTTCTGAAGAACTGACCTGCTTCAGCGCGTCGTTGGTGGTTCGTCTGAAGTAGGAGGAATCAGGGGCAGAGGGAGAGGAAGCGTGAGGAGCCCAGGATCATTGAAGTGGCCTCACAGTGTAGGTGGAAAAGCAGTTTGTGGAAGTTTGTTGTGCGCTGTTTGGAAGTGAAGCGGGTTAAATGGGCACAAAGCGCTGCACAGCGATAGTTAGAGGCATGTGTTTGTACTTAGACGGAGCGTTTCCTCTGTGTTTTGTTTACGTTGGTGCTTTGTGATGTGGGATCTTGCTGTGATTCCAGCAGTGGGACTTCTCAACGCCCATATGCTTAATGGAAATACATGTCCAGAAGGTGACGTGTGTGTGTGTGTGTGTGTGTGTGTGTGTGTGTGTGTGTGTGTGTGTGTCCTATGACTCACTTATCAGCTCCAGGCTTCGTGTGTGGCAGGACCCTGACCTCCAGTGTGTGAGTGCTCACCTACTCTCAAACACAAAGACAGCTCTATTCTGCGATAATGCATGAAAACAAACTTGAGTGTGTGTGTGTGTGTGTGTGTGTCTGTGTGTGTGTGTGTGTGTGTGTGTTAGCCGAGGAGCTAATCACACAGGGAGTCCCCGACTCAGCCGTCTCTTGTGAAGTGCGGGCTGAGATAAAGGCGTGTTGTGGAAGCCCCCTCAGAGGGTGGTCAGGGCGAGTGGGTCACACACGCCTGACGTTTACAGGGGGAGCCACGCTGAGAGTGGGCACGAGGAGACAAGCCTTGTTTATTTACTAGATCCTCATCATTTTTATCTGCGTCCGTCAGGGACAGATTGCATATCAGGTGCCGGTACAGAGGCCCTGACAGGGAATGTGTATATAAACCAAGGAGAAGGTCACACAAGTACAACATGCAGGAAGGCAACAGGGACTGTGCCCCCTGCAGAACTAAGTCAGGATTAGCACTGGTGCAAATAATAAAAAGCTGCTGTTTCAAATTAGAGATGCTTAGTCGAATAAAATGCATTTGAATTATTGTGAGCCAGCGACTTGTAAAAGAGACGGTTATGCGGTTTGAGTGTGTGTTACTGTCATTTCCTCCCGATCACAGAGCTTATCTGAGGACTGCGAAGAATTGTGTGTGTGTGTGTGTGTGTGTGTGTGTGCGTGCGTGTGTGTGTGTGTTGGGGGGGGTCAGAATGGAAAGAGGAGCTGGAGGAGAAACAGGGAGAAGGAGAGACGGAAAGTCAAGCTGCGGAGTGAGAAGGGCAGGCAGTTGGTGGCTTGTGTGTGTGTGTGTGTGTGTTTCTGTGTGTGTAGCGGTGGCAGGTCCTGTGTTATGTCTCGAGCTGGAGAGGAGGCATAATGAAGGGGAAGCTACATTAAAAGTGATTCGGTGAAACTCCCAATTATGCCTTTTCCGACTGTATTGCATGACACAGCTTTGCAAAGGAGGCTCGAGTTCTTCCCAGCAAAACACTCCTAAGAAATAAACAAACACACACACACACACACACACACACACACACACACACACCCACCAGAATCTCCTCCTTGCCACAAAAAGTCTCTCGCATCAAACGGTTCAAAAGCTGGGAAAGTCTTCCTGGTCTTGTTCTCCCCGTATCCCCCTCAGGCTGCAGCTCTGTCGCCAGCAGTCACCTGGAGAAATGGAGCCGGAGGTGAAGCGCCTGGAAACCGGTCACACACTCGAGGAGAACGAGAAGCACAGGGAAGCGCGTTTGTCTTCGCTGCCGAGAGCTTCTCAATTAGCCACTAATTGCCTCGCCTTAACAAGCAGGACATTTCTTAGCACTAATGAAGCCGGTGGCAGGCTGTGTGTGTGTGTGTGTGTGTGTGTGTGTGTGTGTGTGTGTGTGTGTGTGTGTGTGTGTGTGTTTTTCAAAGATAGAGAGTGAAGAGATCTAATGGAGTTGGGGCCGCAGCTCCGTTTCATGGAGCTGCTTGCCATTCCCTGGAAGGAATGCTGGATGGATTACGCTGCTGGCTGCTACAGCGACTTTCCAATGAGGCTTCACTTTGTCTTCGGCGTTATCTAATCCAAGCTGGAACCACCACCTCTGCAAATGAAAATGAGACCAGAAACCAAATGACCTGCCTGTTTGTTGCAGCTGCAGGGGGAGATCGACACGCGAGGTGAGAAATGAATCTGCACCTGGTCCCAAAAAAAAAAAAAAAATGAAATCCCTGCTGCAGAGTGAGATTCACAGATGCTGGATTCGCTGCTCTGTGGGTCTGTGGGTTAGAAAGATGACATCACCAGCGTTTAGTTTGGTCTGAAGCAGAGCTGGAGTTGCAAAGTGGGAATATAGAGTTTAATAGATGATGGAGAGGCCCCTAAAGAAAGGTGCTATCGAGTTGCTTTATGGGAATTCTGGGAATTATGGGAATTCTGAAACTCACATTGGTCAACATCAGCGTTCCCCCCAACAGGTGAAGCTGGCGCCGAGGAGGAGGGGAAGGAGGCCGACGGACTGCGGGTGAGCTCAGCCATGGCGAGAAGCAACTCGCTGGACGTCGCTCAGGAAACTTAGCCCAATTGAAGAGCGGCGGCTCGAACCTCTAAATCTCGGCCTGAAAGACGAAGATGATACATGGCACTGCTGTCGGGCCCGTACGGAAACCAAGCCGGCTCTGATTCCTCCCGGGCCGTCTTGGCCAAGTGGCCGGGCTAACAGGGACACACGACACATCACAACCCCCCCCCCCCCCCCCCCCCTCCGTCGTCCACGGCAACCCAACACCCCTGACACAAGCTCACCCCCTGGCTGCCAAACAAAACACCTGGCATCTGTATGAGAAGGGCGCCAATTTCACAGCGACTGCCAGGCGGTCAGCTGAGTCACACACACACACACACACACACACACACACACACACACACACACACACACACACACACACACACACACACACACACACACACACACACACACACACACACACACACACACACACACACACACAGGTCAGGTGTGCGTATGTGTGGTGGACAGCAGTGAGAGCATATGAGGAGTATGTGTTAGAACCTATGACCGTGTGCATAACGGACACCTCGGCCTCAGCTCTCCTCCTCCCTGTGTTTTCGCATGCGTCGGCTGGTTCCACCGCTGCTGTGATTTCCTACGGTTCCGCCGCCTCTCCGACGCTGATGCATTTCCTTGTCGCGTGCTTCCACTCCCTGGCTGGAGTTGTGTGTGTGTCAGAGGCCACGGCCGGCGCTGAAAGCCTGATGAATGGGGTCCAGGGGGGGTCATGGACTTCAGCTGTTGTGGAACTCGCCAGAGCCCGGTGATCCAGGCGGCTAGCTTTGAGTTAGCGCCGTTAGCGCCGGTCGCGCGGAGCGGTTTGGTGGTTCTGGGCATTTGGGCCTCGTGCCTCTGGAATCAGGGGAAGGAGTGCATTAGGTGGCGTTCACTGGCCGCGGCCACACTGAAACGATGCTCATGCCTGGAATGCATGTGGCATCCCGCTCCCTCCGTAAGATCTGGTACCAGAGCTGGCGAATAAAAGCACTGTTGTTATTCCGAGGAAAGATCGTGCAGTGGACGGAGCTTCGGGGGCTCAGTGACCCCCGTCCACAAAGAATGAAGAAAATCCTTTCCTCCATCTGGAGACGTATAAACCTTTTATTGTTGCCACAACGATGTCATCAGCTCCGAAAGGGGCGGCTGTGCCAGAAGTGGTGGCCGCGTTGCCATGGCGACAGCTGGTGTAAATGATAGCGGTTGGTGGCTCGGCTGTGGCGTGTGGGCGAACCAGCGGCAGCCAGAGAGCCAGCGCTGCTTTTAGGGTAAATATGGTCTAAATTAACAGTGCTGCTGTATCGACCCAGCAGTGGAAAGACAGAGCGAGAAAGAAAAGACATTAAGCAAAAATGGATGTCTTAAACACAGCACAAGGTGAAACCAAGCAAGAATATTGCACAGGATATGAAATTATTTCCAATATCAGCCCAACTGTGGAAATTCAATTTCACAGCTCGTGAACAATATCAAACAAACACGCTGGCTGAACGAGCACCCTCCAACTGGAGTGATACTGAATCAAAAGGCTACACGGCCCACATAAAAGAGGGGGGGGGGGGGGGGGGGGGGGGGGGTGAAGGGCAGGCTAACGGGGTACCCTAATCTATAACGCCACCAATCTCCATATTCAGGCCGTTTAGGCGGCGTATTAGCCACCAGCTAGTCCCGTGGCCTGTCTCGGACCCGGGAGAGGGGCCGGGCCGCCTTCCTAATGAGGCGGATAATTAAATGAGGAGGCCCGGCTCGGCCCGGCTCAGCCGCTGAGGCCGCGACGCCTTAACGGGGGGCTGAATGGAAACAAATGGTGGCAGGTGGAGGACAGAGGGACAGCGGGTGAACACGGTGGAATGCTCCTTTAATGAAGAGCGTGATGGGGGGGAGAGGTGGGTTAGGACGGCCCTTCCCACAATGCTTCAGTGCGGACGTGTCCACGCACCTGCATGCGGGCGTGAGCCTCGCGGGCTCCGTCTTTCCCGTGACGGTTTGATTGACACACGCTAACAAGCGGAGGTGTCGGACGGGAGCGCCGGGCGGAATGGGTAATGCTGAAGAACAGAACCGGGGAATTCTCCCACCAGAAGCCGGGGGCATCATGGCGGTCGAGCGCCGGGAGCCCAAAAAATGAGAACTTTCAGATTTCCAAAAGCAACCAAGCAGAACATTCACTCATTAATTAATGAATTAATTACTTAAAGGGCCTCTACTCGATGCTCAGTGGCTGCTCCAGCTGTGATCGGAGGAGTAAATCCTGCAGTCGGCCACTTCAGACACTTTAAAGCTTCTGTTTAATGGACATTAAATGCAATTAATTCCCCAACGTTGTGTTGCTGTTGTTTATTGTCTTTGGCAGTGAACTGACCACAGGCACTTGAAGCAGGCTGCACAGCGAGTGGAGGCAACTTAAGTGCTGGAAGTTACTTCGACCTGAGTGAGAGGGAGACGCGGCGCGAGCGCTTTTCGGTTTTATCTGATGTGATTGGTTGAAATGATCACGTGGAGCGACCCGGCCTTTGGCTGAGGGATCTGTAGAAATGGGTGGTTTGCAGGCACCGGCTCTTTGTGGTCATGAATGGATGCAGAAGCTCATTCTTGTAGTAAATCTGCCTGTAGCTGTGTTTGTATTAGAAGCATCAACAATGAACAAAGGTGATGGTTTCATTTCATTTCATAACAATGAAGTTGAGTGGAGTCGAATAGCTTCACTTCCACCTTTATTGCAGTTTTTAATGTTATTATCAAGCATATTATTAGAATGAAAAGGTAAAAGAAGTCGTCTACATCGACAACTCTGCTCAGTTTTAATATCTTGGAGCATCTTTGAATGCATCACAAAAATGCGCTTCAAAACACTCCACGCTTCTAAGTGTATTAGACTGAAAAGGCCTTAAAATAAAACAGAAGAAGCAGAATCACAGTGGGGGAATCGATGAAGCGCATCATGCATCTCTCCTTCACCAGCCTTTAAAAGTGTGAAACATGACTAAACGCTGAGCACAATACTGACAAACTGCCCTTATGGTTCTAGAGAACACACGGGACCGAACCCCCGGATGTTTTCCTCACACTCAAATACGGCGATTCAAACAATGAGTTTCTAAAACGACATATTTGACGCTGCTTCTGCCGCAGATGCGCCAGCGCTTTGAAGCGCTTCCCTTGTTTTGCCGTCACAGGATGACCGGCAGACGGCCGCCTCCTCCCCCGCCTTGTTTATCCACCTTTAATCTATTCTGGCCTGTGAACAGCGTTGTGATGCGTCGTCTTCACACTATTTGAATGGAAACGTGGAGGAATCAACCCGCGTCTCTCGCCGCCGAGGTTCATTTGCTTCGCGACCGGTTGAAATAAAAAGCGATGGCCCGGCCGTCCGCCTGCGTAACAAGGACTATTACAGACGTGAGAGGCCTGGTCCCTGCTGGCCCCGGCGCTAATTAAACACTAAATGATAGAAAAAGCCTTCCCCACACCCTAATTATTCCCCATTTCAAGTCTAATTTCACCAATCAGTGCCATCTTCATTTCTGAGAGCAAATTGGGCAGTAATCGTTTCTACTGGAGATTTCCCTGCTTCTAATTGCTTGAAGATGATTTAGTAATTATCAGAACTCTGGCTACTCCTATCAGTCATCTCACAGGGCAAATTTATCTGGAGATTGTGCTAAGAGAAATTAAGCCGATTGTCGTAATGAATTTTTAGTGATGACTCACGGTGCGGCCGAGGACGGCGTGTTTTAAATAGGTCCCGGCTGAGGAGCGGTCAAACGATTCAGCTCTGCACAGATAGATTTCAAAATGTTTAATGCAAAATATTCATACAAAAGAAAAAAAAAAGAAATCACATTTATTTAACAGCACGTTTGAATCAAGGCTTTTCAGTGCACAGACTTTAAACAGTGATATACGAGTCACACAGTTCAATCAGCTCCACGAGGAGTCACACCTCTTATTTCCACTGGATCAAGACGAGTGCAGTTTATTAAAAACACCACAAAGGTATCACGGAATTCCTTAGCCATGCATTTGGGTGGGTAAATGTACAGTAAACGCTTAAATAATCAGAGAAAAGAAGGAAGTCCAAGTGGCCGAGCACCAAGGACGAGGCGACTCTTTGAAGGAGGTCGCTTCCTTTTCCTGTTTGTCCACAGTAGCTTCCTGTGTCTCCTCTGCTGCCGCACCGTCAAGGTGACGCCGTGTTATTTTCTTCAACTTTATTGCCGATTGTGCAAAAAAAACGCTCGTAACGCGCGGCTTTACAAGCTCAGTTTGCTGCAGTGGATTCGATTCTAAACAACATATGGCACCGGATTAACTCCACACGTCTACGTCACTTCACACATTACACAGACCTACGCCAAAACGGGATGCGGGCGTTTCACGCGGGTCACACGGCGCCGATCACGGGGTTCTTCCGCCTCGGGTCGGCCTTCCTGTCGTCCTCGTAGCCGTAGCGGTCGGGGCTGGTGTAGCGCCCGGGGCTGGCCTGCCGGTAGCCGTCCCCCCGCCTCCCGCCGGCCTCCTGGGGCTGGCGCCCCCTGCGGCCCGCCGCGGGCGAGGGGGGCACGTCCTGGCGTCCCGCCGCCTGGTGCTGCTGTCGGGAGCGGGGGGCCGAGTGGTAGTAGCGCTCGTTGCCGGGCCCCGGCTGGTGCTGGTGCTGGTGCTGGCTGGGGTGGAGGGCTGCGTCTCTCAGGACGGGCCTGGAGTGGGTGGGGTAGTCGTACGGGTCCCGCCTGAAAGAGAGACGACGGAGCGGCAAGTCAGGTTTGTGGACACAAAACCCTACGATCACACAGACTGTCTGGCTGGAGATAATATTTAACACTGGTCCGAACTGGTTTGAAGCAGCGAGGAGGCCCTGCCTCGCGGTGAGCCCCCTCCCGCTGCTCGGCTTTCGCGGCGAGGCCGTGGCCTTGGCGGGATCGAGTTGTGAGGGGGCCGTGGATGGAGCGATGCCAGGAGATAACAGCGAATGCCTCGGTAAGCACATACGAGGTGGAGTGTGTTTAGCTCATGTGTGGAGGAATGCGAGCGCCGGTGTCCCAGGGGTCTGCAGTAACGAGGCAGCCAGCTGGAAGTCTCCAGTTCCCTCCCACTGGCTGCGGGCGATTAAGGGCTAAACCCCGGGGTAAGGCGACACGGAGGGGGGGAGGGTGGGGGCGGCAGGCCCGGGGAGGGCTGCTCACCTTTCACGGGGCCCGTTCGAATGTTTTCCATCCTAGTGTATGTGCCGTTCCCAGCGTGTCACACGAGCCCGGCGGGAAGTAAGCGAACCTTAAAGCGGAGACTTTGCTATTTTTAAAAGTGGTGGTTTCCACGAGCCTCGAGCGCGTCGCTCAAATCCTTCCCCCCCTCGGCGTTTCCGCCGACGCCTCGCCGCCCGCGGACAAGGTGTTTACAAGCGCCGCCGTGATCCGTGGCTGCACATGTTTCCACGGGCCCGGAGCGGCTCCATCAGGGCGACCTGAATGTGCAGCTTTGAGATTTTCCCTCCGTTTCTGCACATTCGACAAAAAAAAAGACAAAAAAAAAAAAAAAGAACAAGCTACAAACATTCTGACAGCTTCAAATCTGGCATTTGAGGCTGCACCAATCCCAGAGCGGTTAATGAAGGAAATAATCATCTAGTGAACATGGTCCACTGTTTGCGAGGCAACATGAAACACAACCATGTATTTAACAAGGAGCAAACAATGTGCTGCTGGAAACTCTGACATATCTGAAAGCCAGCAGACGTCCGCCAAAGCCTGACATTTCACTATTTCTGATGCCGTTCCACTCTTGCTCCGAACGCGACCTAAACAACAAATGGTAAAGCTTCCGCTAACTGGCCGCGCTCCAAATCGGTGTAAAGCCGCATCAATCACCGGCGGCGGGCGGCCAAACAGATTTAGACGTTCACTTCCCGGCCTTCAACAATGGCTGCCGCTGTCGTTATTACACAGAAGCCTTGAGCTTAGCCTCTGCCTTGTTCTCCTCGGGCCAGGCCCCGGCGTCGGGCTCAGCACCTGTTGACTAACCAATTAGAGTGACTCACTCAGCACTCGCACACAGCTCCGTGTGTGTGTGTGTGTGTGTGTGTGTGTGTGTGTGTGTGTGTGTGTGTGTGTCTGCGCTTGTGCAAAAACAGGCTGCCCTTGGAGAATATTGAAAAAAATATGGTTGTGTGTGTTGTGTGTGTGTGTGTTTTTCCTGGGGTCTGGGAGGCCTGACCACCCAAAGGGAGCAGAGGATACACAGGTGGTCTCGTGAACGGACAGCAAGGCCTTGTCAGTCAGCGGAGCAGGAACGAGAAGCGAGCGCATTCAACGCGCACGCACCCGAACGCACGCGGGAGCCGAGATAAGGAAGGAAAATGGGCCGAGGAAACCGGAGAGGTAGAGGGAGACAAGAGTGAGGAAGATTTCATCTAAAATGAAGATGTGTGGAGGCATTCTGGGTAAAAAAACAATACGTTCCTCCCTGTGAAAGGTCAGCGAGGGGAGGAGAGGGAAGAGGGAGAGACGCGAAGGTCAACCTGCTCATTAATCCAGATTAAACGCTGAAGGCCACCGGGGGAGGCGACGAGAATGAATGAAAGGGGGATGAAGCCTGGACAGAGGAGGGGAAACACCTGGGTCCTCAGCCCGCTCCAGGGCCACCCAACGGGCCGGAACCTCGGCCTGCTTCCCCTCCGCTTCCATCATCGTGCTCCTTCTATTCCCCTCACTGCCATCTTCAATTTCCCCCTCAATAAGCGTCTTCCTCTCTTTGTCTGCTTTAAAGCCTCTCCTCCTCCTCGCTGCATCACGTGCACAGTCGCCGACTCATCACTTTCACTTCCTTCATTAGCCACGTTGGAGCAGGTTGTCTATTTTTCCGCGTGGCTGCGCGTTAAACAGAGGAGGATGAATTCTGTCTGGGCCGGAGACGGCGGACGACGGTTCATTTACTGCAGGTGAGCAAGAAACACGCAGAAACTAAAGATCACGACATTAAAGACCACTTCAGAACTAAAACATACCAAGAAACCATCGCTCTAATAACCCCTTCATTTCAGTTCCGCTGGGATTTTGTTTACCCTCAAGTCCCAAATGTCATCCGTATTTGAATTTTGCATGAACAGCGCTTTTAATTTGGCGGGGCGAGACAAAACATTTCCAGTGGAGCCTTGCTCCTCCTCCAGCCTCTGCGGTGGAACAACTCGGCGTCCGAGCCCGCGCAGAGTGCAGGGCTGTGTTTGTATATTGTAAGTGTCACAATGAAATCTCTGTTTACTCGTTAGCTTACGTAACCTCATCAGCGAGTCTGATGCACAGGCTGAGAGAGGAAGAAATAAATACCAACGCCGGCACTAAACACACAGTAAATGAAGCAGCAGGGAGAGAGTGCAGTGATGGACTTTTTCCAATTATGAAGCCAGATGTAAAAGCTGACATTACTCCAGTTTACTGTCGCGCTCCGCCACCGGGGACGTCACGGCGCTCGCAGCTTCCTGGAGCCGGGGCGGAAATTTCCTCCCGAGCTGCGGCTCCAACAATAAACATGCCAAAACGTGGCAGATCCCCGCCGGATTAAAACCGCCGCATGCCGTCGGTGATGACAATTAAAAGCGCGGCTCGGGTGCCGCTAATCTAGTTTGAAAGGAGCCGCATGACGGCGAGAGGCGAACAGACAGTGCAGTAGGTGTGTTTTCATTCAGCTGTCAGACGAGTCTGAGGAACACTTTTGAAATGTCAAAACAGAAAATAATATTTGGGGGGGAAAAAAGCTACGCAAATGATGTCTGACGGAGTGACGTCTGAACAAATAAGTTTGGAATAAAGATGAAAAGACTTTTAAGAGCAAATAAGCTGCTGGGAGACTGTGATTGATATTATATAATATGTTAGTGATGTTGCTGCTGTGAGCGAGGGAGCGAAGGAAGAGATCGTTAACAGACCACATTTAGTGAAGTGCAAGCAGACGTTTTCTTGTCTTTGGACCCAAACAGAACCAGTTATTTACGGAATTATTCAACTAGTGAAAGCGGGGTGTGATGTGAACCACGCCGGTGGAAAGCTGTAATGACATCTGACTCACACTTCAGGAACATCAGCCCTGTAACAGCAGCCTCTCAGCGAGCGTGCGTGGCGAGTGCAAATAACAGACTGAGCTTTACATATTTCCATGCATGTGAAGGAGCATGGGATATGATTACATATGGGTGGGTCTCATCGGCCCCTGACAGCCAGGGGTTTGGGCGTATGGTGGTGCGGGTGGGACCGGGCTGAACCTGGATCAGATTTAAACTTCCACAGGCCGGGCACCGTCGCACTACCTGCACTAACGATAACTAGAAAACGTTCACGCACGCACACGCACACACGCACACACACACACACACACACACACACACACACACACACACACACACACACACACACACACACACAAAACCAGGCAGTTGTACCTCACCTGTTTGCCAACATGACGAGCGCTCAGATAAGACAACAGCGAGGGGGAAGCAGCTGCTGCGTCTCGCTGCCAAACGCCCCCACGCGCTCAGACATGTGTTCGTGCGCTCGACGCGTCGTAAGTCGCAGACGGAGCTGTGGCGCAAGCAAAAGGAACGGCTCCGTTTCCCATATTCCACCCCGGGGTCCGTCGCTGACAGCACCCGCGGCTTCTTAACGACAGAGACGAAACAGCTCCCCGTCATCAGTTATTATAGGAGCTGTTTACTTAAAAGCTGTAACACGGTATATTTAGCCAGTTGACATATTCATTAGCGCATGATGAATTCCCTGCGTTCCCCAAATTCATCCTTGTCCGAACCCTACACATTCACACGCAGGAGCTCGGCAGCGCTAATGGCGGCAGGCGGACCCAGACCGGGCCCAGCGGGCTCCGCGGCTCCGCTGAGGAAACCATTAGCCGGCTCTGGCCCCGGCCGCAGACGCGGTGGTGCTAATCAAAGCAGCCTATGTCAACAGCGGCGCTGGAACCTGGCTCTCACCTGGGCGCGCGCGGCCCATTTAAACGGGCCCGTGTTTACACACGCCACGGTGACGGGGCGGCGTGGACAGTATCAGTGGCAGGTAGCGGCGCGCCTCGGGAGCAGCGGGCTCCGAATGAGAGGGTGAGGAGTGACGGGAGGCGCCGCCGCAAACGGCCCGCGTGCACGCTCTCGTTAGGCTCGCAGCAACACTTTGTGACTCATTCATCGCGTGGGTGATGTCATGCCGTAGCTGAGCGTCTACTACCCTCAATTCATCATTTTTACCGCTTTTCTAAACACCAGACTTTTCGCTGCAAAGGTTCGGTGATGTGAATTCCAGGGCTCCTCGAAGCGCATCCAGCCTCGAGTGAGAAGGTCAAAGGTGAGATTCACTTCACGGTCGGAGCGTAATCAGGTAATTGAGACATGCTGGGAGAAAGCGCTGGATTCACATCTAATGACACAAACGGCTGGGATTTGTTTTCCAGGCTGCAGCGACGGCAGGCTAAACGCACGGTCAGTGAACGCATCGTCTATCCTGAATCCCAGTCACTGCATCTCTGTCCATCTGGATTAGCAGACTTCATTTCATGCAGACTCATAAATGACAGTTTTTACTGTATCTCCACACACACACACGCACACAGAGGCTCAAAGCACTGGTTTTGTTCTGCACGTACACAGACCTGGGAGCCTGTGGGAGAAGGGGACGGAGCGAGGCACGGGGAGACACCGTAAACAGAAGCGACACACAAAGGCAGACAAAAGGATTGATGGAATCAGGGAAACGTTCACGGAACAGAAAAGGAGAAGTCATTGTAAACAGGTAGAGCCAGCGGCGCCTCGGCTGTGCATGTGACAGAGCTGGCTGAAGCCCTTTCATTTCCTCCCGCTGATTCCATTACAGTTCTCATGTGTCTGCGCACAAACACAGTTAGCCGGACAAACACTGCTGCCTCTGAACCAAATGGGCCCGTTCTTTCATAAAGGTCCCGCGAATATGAAAAGGTTCGCGGCACCTCTCGGGAAATGAAACCGAATCATCCACGCGATGCTTAAGAAGCTGGCGGGCTGCTTATTTAACAATAATGCGAGGAGGGGTCACGCCAGCCTTTAAATCAATCACACGCGGTCCTGGAAGCTATCACAAGCGATGTAGAAAAAGCACAGTGAAGAAGGACGCTTAGAGGTCTCCGGGAACGGGGAAATTAAATGAGTGATGGAGACAATAACTCTAACTTAGTTGGGCGAGTTTAAAGTGAGTTATTCGACAGCTGGACAGCAGCGGGTGGGAAAGGAGTTGATCGCCGGCGAAGCCGCGAGAAGCCGGAGTGAGTTTTAATAAAGACGGGGCGAGCGCGGCCAAAATGTGATTTCTCCGCTGACCTTATGAAAGCCATCAGAACCCAGAGAGCTCCGCGCCGCGGGGTTCCACCGTATCGCAGCCGTCGGAATAAACACAGCCCTCGGCGAAAGTCTGCGGGCGAATATGAGAGTTTCCAGGTGGACTCTCGTCCGATTGTTTTGGCCCAGCGGGAGGACGGAGGCCTAGGTGTGTCCACACGCGGCTCATTAGGGCCGGAGCAGACACAACCCGGGGCGAAAAGGTCCGTGCGCCGAGGCGCCGCGCGGAAAGCCAAGTGGCCGAGAGCCCGGTGAAGTGCGCATTAGAGCGTGCACTCCTCAGGAAGGTCGGATGAGAGTCCTTCAGGGACACTTTGCCGCATACCGGAGGACACTCGACCCGCTGAGGGCGATCAGGAACTCGCCCTGCATTTAAGAGAGCGGGGAGAAGCTCGGACGGAGTTGTTAGCGCATGTTAGCATGCGCTAGCTCATCCCGCACAAAGGCGCCTTCTGTTCCGACGCGACAGGAGCGCCGCTCGGCTGGAGCCCCGCGCTCTCTGACTCCCGGCCATCGCCTGCACATTAATCAGCTAATTATCGGGCCGGCGAGGCCGGGCGCCAACTCGACCCCCTAATCCAATCACCTCTGGTGAGGGGGACGGGGGGTGGCTGCGGTTGGATAACCTGGGGCTGGGTCGCCGCGCCCATGACCCTCCGCTTTGAATTGGTAATGACGTTAATATTCTCCATATGGCCGTGTGTGTGCGCGTGCTATCTGGAGGCTGACCTGCACCCCAGCGCTAATGGCCAGTGGAGGAGGAGGTAGGAGCCAAACCGGCACTATCGCCCTCCCTGGGGCAAAACACTCCAAGCGGCCACTTCAAGCTCCCCGTCTCCAAATCCACCTTTCCAGACTGCTCTCGTTGGCCGCGGTGCAGGAGCCCCTGGCGCTGGGTCCTAGGCTTGGGTCCACTTTCTTTCCTTTAGCGCGGCTACTTTGGGGAAAAACTCCCTTTAAGTCCAAAGAAACTAAAATGCGAGATGCTGGAACTGCCACATTAAAATATGAAACTGGTATTATAATGACGGGTGTGATTTATAAAATAAGAAGTCAACAGGAAAACCCGGAGCTGTTGGTCTGTTGCTTGGCTGTGAGCGTAGTGTGATCCCGGGCTACACTGACATCCATCTACTGTAGCAGACTCTACTTGAGAACCGGCTCCTATTTAAATGTCTGCCTGGACGCCTTCATTGTGCCATGATTTCATCCCCGTGCTGCTGACTTTTACCTCTGTTCTCCATCTGTGAGGCTATATCTCTTGTCCTATCCGTGCACACACGCACACATGCACACATGCACACATGCACACACACACACACACTCGCCTCCTTCGCTTCCACCCCTCCAGCTGCAGCACCAGCCGGCTCCACACAAAGGCAGGCCAAATGTATGCTAATGAGAGCCAGGCCAATGGTGGAGCTGCACTCATTTTGAGAGGAAATGGCTTTCAATAATGGCGGCACCCGGGGGGATTTTGCACAAAGTTCAGCTCCACTTTGAAAAATGCATTCAATTCACTGCTGTGTCTGTTCTCCCATTCGCTCCTGTTTTTCAACCTCGTTGGGAAGAAAACATTCCCGGAATATATCCGCGTCCCCTCCTCCGCATTCATGCTACGGGGAGATGCAGCATTTTTTTTGGGGGGGGGGGCTGAGAAGTCGTGATTTATCTTTACAGAAGCATCAAAAACGAGAACACAAACACGCATGTGTGTTCACGCTCTGAGGCGAACGTCCCCAGAAGCGCGTTAACTGTACCACACGCCTTTCAAATGGATGCGACCCTGTGGGGTCCGCGTCCTAAAATACATCACAGAGGAGATGAACAGTTTAATAACAATGAAAGTGTTTCTTGAGGAAATGAACATTATTTGAACCCGGCTCGTTATTGTCGCGCCCAAACAGCCGGAGAACATCAGAGCTGCTCGCTGCCGATACTTAGAAGCCGTGATTGCTGCTATTAAAGGCAGGTACAACAGCCACAACCCGCTGGGATCCACATTCGCACATAGATTATCATAAGCAACAAACCTGTGTGTTGGAGGATTCTGGCCGACGACGCAAACCCAAACACATTTAATTCCCCGAGAAGCAAAAACAAAGCGTTTCGCTAATGTTAGCGATGCATGAGATCGCCCACACGAAGAGGAGTTTTAAAGTCAACTCATTTCTAATGACATCCGGGGTGATTCCTTGCGTTTCAGAGGCCTGACCTGCAAAACGCTTTTTTTTTTTTTGCTCCAAACCGATTAATACATCATTGAAACGCCTGCTGATGAATCACTTCTGCAGCAGGAGGCCGAGCGCCACTTTGATTTCTGCTGGTCTGAATGGTTGGGAAGGTTTTCAATTTTCCGGAGCTGCTTCAATTTCATTATGGAGGAAGTTTTCGATAAGTAGATGCCAGGACTTCTTTTCCCCCGTTATCGTGATATAAAGTATAATTCAAGCGAGCCGCCAGCGGTCATTCGGGGTCTCCCCGACTTCCCCTCTCTGTCTCCATTTGGGTTTGTCTCCACAGTTACACTTGGCTAATCTCTCTGTCTCTGTGCTGCTCCGTCATGTCCCTCCGTCTCCCTCCCAGATCCTCCACCGGGCTCGTCCCAGTGCCGATGACTGCGCTCCCTGGTGCCTGTCATATCAGGAGGGGCAATAACCCATGAAATGACTCTTCTCTTTTTCTCACTGCGCTCCTCTCCATCCCGGGCGTCCCCCCGCTCTCACTTTCCCCGCGCCGAGCCGCTGCACGCTCCACTTAGCTGCCGGGCCGCAAGGAGCACGAAAATGACGTCGGCTCGGCGCTTTGCAGCGAGCAGGAATAGAAAACGCACGGCGGATCACGTGGCGCGGTCACGCTGGTGTGAGTTACCTGGAGGAGGTCAAACATGCACCTAATTTGACAAAACGCATGCAACTCCAGGCAGAACCTGCACTTAAGGTTTTTTATCCCTCATATGAGTGAAACATCCTTGGTGTGTGTGTGTGTGTGTGTGTGTGTGTGTGTGTGTTGGGGGGGGGTCCCGCTGCCTGCGCCCTGCTCTCTGGAGGACTGATCCCTCCTATTGCTGGGATGAGTAGACACTCCCAAGGCAAACACTCCAGATTTAATTATAAGCTCCAAAGAGGATTAGTCTGCGTCTGCATGTGTGTGTGTGTGTGTGTGTGTGTGTGTGTGTGTATGCGTGCGTGCGTGCGAGGGAGGGAGAAAGTAGGCAAACACAAAGAGAAGGAGTGGTGAGGAGTATTTCACCTGGGCTGCGTGGAGAACTTCAGGTCCACCTCCTCGTACCGGTGCCCGGGCCGGGACTCGGCTCCTCTGGGTGCCATCTAGGAGGAGATGCAGCACAGTGAATGCAAATATATACATTTCATGCCGCCTTCCTTTAAACCCCCCTCCCCTAGCTTCATGCAGGTTTAACCATGTGCAGCCGTCAGAGGAAACAAAAGTCATGAAATGCCCCACGTAACGTCAACACACGCAACCGCACGTAAGCGCCTCGTGTGTACAGTTTACACAAACACCCAGGTCATACGAGAAGAATTACGCTTTGAGTGGGTTTTGACGAGAGCTGGATCTGTCTCTCATCCAAACACACCAGGCCCTGATTGATTAAAGCCGCGTCCACGCTAAGGCAAATAAATCTGCGATCGCTGTTTACACGCGACGGCTTCGATACACAAAGGCAATTTGGATGACGGCGCGGGGCATTACAGAGCTCGACCGCGGCCATCGAGGCGCCAATTAGGGCGGATCTTTGTGTTTACTCCTCCAGTAGATTCCCAGAGCCTCGGATCTGTGTGGAAGGAAGCCGGCGCTGTTCTGGCTGTCCGTGGTGGTCCGGCCACTCATCCGTCATCCAGCTCCACTTTAAATACAAGTTCAGATCAAAAACAACAGCTGCACGGTGTAAAAAACTGTGTGCGTGTGTGTGTGTGTGTGTGTGAGGGGATACACCGCGCTTTAAGAAGCCGTGCCAAATCAGCGTTTTCTGATTCGGCTACTTTTCAAGGAGCACATGGTGTTTTGGAGCGAGAGCGCGGAGCTGCGGCTGAGGCTGTGTGCGTGTGGACAGGGTGTATAGTTACAACAATACAAGAGGGTTTAAACAAGCCATCCCTGAAGGCGGGAGGGAGAGCATACAGTTTCAATTATCTGCAATCTAAGCTGCTGCCGGGGCTCTCGCATGCAAACACGGGCTGTTTACTCCACGGACATTTCATTGGCCAGCGTAGCATCTCATGCTAACAGCGCGTCCTGCTAACAGCGCACGGTCGCTTCCCGACGTACACACTTGGACCTAAACAAACAGGTCACCGCTCTGACAGACGCACACGTGGAGATCTACCAAGTGGCAGAAGGCGACACACAAAGCAGGGCCGCGCTGGTTCAAACAGACACACCGGTTCAAGCGGATTCTGCGGCGCATTAGCACATATCATTAGCGTGTCTGCGAGCGGGGGAGCCCTAATGTCTCTGAATGCGAGCCAGGCTGCTGAGCTCCGCACTCAAGTGTCGTTCTGCCCGCGCGTGTGCGTTCATGTATGTTAATACGCGGCGGTTTATGGATGGAGCGCTGCATCTGAATGGCGGCGTGTGCGCGTTAGCCCGGGCGCATTATGCAAAGAGATGCGCGCTGGTCTCAGCAAGGAGCCGGGCCTCAGGTGGACGACCCTCCGCACACGCGTGCTGAACGTAATAAATCTTCAGAGTAGAAAGGAAAAGGGAGAGAATGATGAGGACAGGAGGAAATGTGTGTTTGGATAAAATGAGTGAACGTCTTTGTCCGTTGATTGTATTAACATAATAGCCTGCAGCCGCTCTGAGGGATTCCTTTCTTAACCCGCACACACACACACACACATATGTTGAAGACGTCCGTCATATGGACGCGTCTCAGGCCCATTTTCTCGGATTAGACAGCAGATGATTCTGTTTGTGCCGAAATACGGCCACGGCCTACGCACATGTACAGATCAAGAAATCAACAAAAACAAAAGACAAGTCTCGACCTCGCCATGGCAACGGGAAAACAGCAGCGTGTAATGCATCCAGGTTGGACCTCGGGACACTGGAGATGAGGAGACCTCCAACTAAAAGTGTTCGACGGCACCTCAGACCCCAAAGCTTCCGATCAGCAGGCCGCCAGCCTGTTATGATACGTGCCTTTAAGCAACGCGGCTAAAACGCATCACAACAATCTCTCTTTTATTGTATGACGATGTGAAGCCATCGAACGCCGCAGCGCTGCAGCTGACAAACACTCTGACAGAATGGCTGGCGTGTGTGCGAACGAGCAGAAAGTCACTTTTCCATTTTTCCAAATTAGAAAGCTGCGCCTTGACAGTGCCAGATGATAAGCACTGCAACACACACACACACACACACACACACACACACACACACACACACACACACACACACACACACACACACACACACACACACACACACACACACACCAATCAGCTCTAGCAGCACAGCTGTCGCATTCATCAGAAAGTATTGCCGGAGCTCAGGAAATGAATTTCTTGGAGCACTTTTAGCTTTGCTGTAAATTTGCAATGCTCATATATACAATACGCCTCAAATGAGAGTCCAAGTGCTTTGACACAATGCCTGAGCGGAGCTTTCATCCAGCGACGGAGATGCTCCGATTCTGCCTTTTCCAAAAACCGCTTTCCTCTGCCGTCTCTTTTCAAACAGCACAATTAGCCTCCCTCGTTGCCATCTATTCCTCCCTGCATCCAACCATCCATCCTCCTCTTCTTCTTCCTCCTTCCCTCCATCCATCCATCTCTGGGGCTAATTACGCATGTGTCTCAGCGCTGGGACCCTGTGCCCACCTCCCGCTGGCAGCCTCACCTCCGCACCCTGGCACCATCGAGGCCCGACACACCCGATATCCTTCCTCGCCTCCTTTCCCTGCAAATCTCCGTGATAGGATTCAACTGACTCCCCCCCCGTCCTCACCCTGTGGGAGGACTGGGAAACAGATAAGACTGAGAAAAGAGAGAACGAGAGAATGGAGCTGGCACACAAGGGGGAAAACTGATGGAGGAATTGTTAAAGATGCATGTGTGGGTGGATGCAAAACAAACCAAAGCAGGAACTTGTGAGCCTTACTACGGTTGCTTCTAGCTGTAGTATAAAGCCGAAATGCCAACACAGCAGAGTCACACCCACATATGCACACAGATATGTGCAAAACCACCTCCATTACTCTTAGTTACAGCTCTGTTAGAGGCGAGATGGACAGACAAGAGCAGAGGGAGAGGGTAAGCAAAGGTCCCCAGCGTGAGCCGCTGAGTGGGTCCTTAATGGTTGATTTAGGCAAATTAGTATCTATACAACAAAGCACATTCAGCATAATGAACGGTTTAGCTCAGTGTGGCCTGGAGGAACACAGACTGTCGTCGTTCAGACCCGACGCCGTGTCCTCAGTGTTTTCTGTCTGTTCTCCGGAAATGCCACCGTTACCAGCGATTAACCAGCTAAACCTCGGAAAGGTCACACAAGCTCTGTCCCGCTAGTCAGGTGTCCTCCATGCAAGAACACACAATTAGGCCCCGTTAGGGGAGAGAGGGCGAGGGAGAGAGAGAGAGAGAGAGAGAAAGAGAGAGGGGGGGGGGGGGGGGGTACGTGTGTGTGTGTGTGTGTGTGTATATTTCAAACAGGAGTCTCACTTGCCCTCCAGTGTACACTAAACACTCCCACACCTGGACCCTGCTCACTCTGAGCTCGTTAGCAGCAGATGGTACACACACACACACACACACACACACACACACACACACACACACACACACACACACACACACACACACACACACACACACACACACACACACACACACACACACACACACACACACACACACACACGGACCAAAGGTTACACACACCCAGGCTGGAATGCAGAGTCTATTTTGATAATAGGCCAATCTGCTGGTAATTGTCCTCAATGTTAGTGTTTGTTTAGGTCTCAACTCTTGACCTATGAACGTTTTCTACGTTTACATACAGTTGGTGTGTGCCAACAAACGCTGGCGTGTTTGGGGTTTCATCTGCCTGTGACCTCGTCTGCTGCACCGCCGGCATTGTCTATGGCTCCGTGCAGGACCATTTCATCAGTCTGGGTACATTTGCTCCGTATTAACTTTTCAAACTGTTTACATGACGTCTAAATCAACTGAATGTGTTTACCTGAACGTTTTACACACTCAGGGAAACGCGCTGATGTCACCGACTCCAACCGAACAAGCACACACACAAAAACATGTGTTTTCCAACCTACGGTAACAGTGTGTAACAGTATGTAGGTTTCATGTTGCAAACAAGTAAAACTGTAACGTCAGCTGTTGAGCAACTGCACTTGACCTACACGTGTGTGTGTGTGTGTGTGTGTGTGTGTGTGTGCGCGCGCTTTACTACCAATCTGCAATCAACACGCATCCTGAAACGCTTCCATGTGTGTTATCAGTGTGTGTGTGGCCATGGCAGTGGCCATGGGGTGTTTATTTACCGGCGCTGTGTCCGTGTTCCTCTCCTCCTCCCTGGGTTTGTTTGCCTCCCCACTGTTCGCTGAAATAACATCCAAATACCCCTGTGACTGTGTGTGTGTGTGTGAGGTTATGATGCCCTGACTGGTGGCTCACAGGAAGTGTGACTACGACACAGACAGAGTTTGAGTATTTTTTTACACATTTACAGTGTGTGTGGCTGTGGTTTACTGTACACCTTCCAGATCTGTCAAGTCACGCGTTTTGGTGTTTTGACGCTCCGTCCTCACAAGAGCTCAGGCTGAGGACTCGTCTGTTGTTCCCTCCTTCCGGCCACAGATTTGTAGATGTGGGGGTCAACGCCTCCATCGGTGGCGGAGGCTTTGATGAGTAATTCCAGCTCCTCGCGGCCTCCGAGCGCCAACGCTGAGAAATGTCCTGAGGTCGATCTGTTTGACCTTCAGACGCTTTGATGTGACGCCTCCTCAGGAGCCTGCTGCCGGCTTTGGAGGGTCACTTCGCCCAGACGCCATGTGCACGCAGCGGAGTGAGGGCGTATTTAGATCCGTCTTGTGGGGTTCTCCTTTTCTTTGTGCCTAAATCCTCGGTTTGATGTCTTAGCGGCAGAGCGTGCTGACTCACGAGGCGCTTCCTTTTCCTAAAACCTGCACCTGTTGAAATTACTCATCCTGCCCCGAAGATGAATCACGCTTGGTCAGTTTATCTTCTTGGAAGACAACACGGGCCTTTTATATAGAAATGAATTCATAAAGTATGTTTAAAAGAAGAAAATAGATTGAATTTTTGCAGGTGGAGACCCTGACTTCTTGTTTTTGATCTTGTGGAAATACCTATTACATCCTATATATATATATAAATATGAACAATTAAAAAATATAGAAAGATGTACTATATGATGGTGTAATTATATAATTATGGCCCACTTGAGGATGAGCATGTAGCACCTAATTGTGTTTTTAGTGATATACGACGTCTAAATGCAAGTAAAACACACATTTTGGGCTTGTTTTTTTTTTTACATGTTGAGAAAGGAAGGAAAGGCCAGTGAAGCGTGACCTCACACGCACGCAACCGACCCAACTGAACCTTCGCGTCTGAAATCCAAACACAAAGCAGTGACACGCTTTGAAGCGAGAGCCGGCGCGAGTGAGGAGGAGAATAGTAGATTTCTATCAAGTTGCAGACAGATCACACTCTGCAGTTTACCCGTAGGCCAGAGACAAGCTGTGGGGATAAAGACCGACACCAAATAAGTCCCTGTAGGCCACTGTCGGCCCAGATGGGGAGGAGGGAGGACAGGGAAGGGAAAAAATTTAAAAAGCCTTCAGCCGGTTGCTGTGCAGCATTGGAATGAAGTGACTTAAAACAAAACGAGGGGGGGGGGGGGGGGGGGGGGGGGGGGGGTTGGAGCCTCAGGGATGAGTTGGAGAGACAAGGACAGAGAGGAGGAGTCCGTGGATGGAATCGCTCATTGTGACTTTGTGAAGAGATGAGCGGCAGAAAGGTGCTGCACGCGTCTGTGGAAACTCTCAGTGAGAAACATAATGTTGAGATGAGATGTTCACTCTTGTCTCTGTCTCCCCGGGGTGCGAGCGAGAGTTCAGGCTGCGCCTGAGTCCGTGGGCGGAGGGAGGGGAGGCGCCAATTAAACATTAAGACCGAAGCCGGCGGCAAAGTGCACAAGACCGGTGGTCGAAGAGCAGAACGCGCGGATCAGACACTCTGCGTTTTCTGCCTTTGACTCGGAGCAGAACGGCCACGAGTGCTCGGAAAAAAGCCACCTTTAATTGTAATGCGCGGAATTACAGGCCGGGTTCAAAATACCCGGACTGTGGTCACGACCACGTGAGTCAAGATCAAACCGAGTGCTTGTAGGAGCTGCTCCAAGGCCTTGTTTAGAGAACGAGCACCGTCAGCGGGCGTCTGTCACCAAGACGAGACCAAGGACGGAGAAATCGAGGACGAAAACGAGCACGGCAACGTCTCCATCACCTTCTGCCTCATGGGTTCAAAGCTCCGACTCCTCACGCTGCCAAACTACTGCACGCCACTGTTTGAGCCATGCTGGGAGGGTATTAATGGTATTGTCCCATAATGACCAGTGCATTCATAGCTGGAGCTCTTTAACTTGTTTCAAGTGTAAATCTATTTGTTTTCTAGAATATTCATGAGGCATTATGTCCCGATAATGCAGCGTTTAAAGGAATTAGCACAAGAAACTACATTTGCATTGCAAAGCGTGGAATTAACTCCGCTCACACGAAATGAAGCTGCCAGGCCGCCTTTTGGACTAAATGCTTGTAACCGGGACCCAGCATGCTTTTCCCCTCCACATTAGTGATGCCTGGAGGCTCTACCTCATTTGTCCTCTGTGATTTTCCCCCCGCTCGGCCGGTCGCTGGTCACAGTAGCTCATGGGGCTATTCTGGGGCGAACGCAGCGAACACTAACTTGTGGCGGGGTCCGTGTAATTATACGAGCCAGAATAGAACTCGCCGGGTCCAGAGACGTGGTGGAGCGAACGCGCGGCCTTTAATCAACACGGGCCTTGACTTCAGCGCGGGGCTACGTGGATTTGAACAGAGCCCCCCGCCCTCGGAGAAACTCAGCTCGCCCAAAGCTGTGGTTCACGGCCCTTAGATGGTCACGGGGAGTGTGTGCGTGGACGAGAGACTCTCTCTCTCTCTCTGTGGTTGCGTGTGGATCGTGCGCCGTTACGTGTTTGTGGTGTGTTAGCTCATAAAAGTAACCATTAAATGTGTGCGTGGTGGGACTTCCACACTCTCGCCGCGTTTGGTTTGTGTGAGGTTGGTGTCAATTTATAAGCAGGACTCAATCCAGCTTGCTTAGTGAGTGCAAGGCGTCTCTGCTTTCCCCCCGCGGGGGGTGCGAGTGCGCGTGAGACGCTGAATGATGGGTGTGAGCTAGCCAGTCATCCCTCGCTCCTGCCTCATTAAAACGGTGCAGGTGCATCAGCACAACCTCAGCTCCACGCACGCACGCACGCACGCACGCACGCACGCACACACACACACACACACACACACACACACACACACACACACACACACACACACACACACACACACACACACACACACACACACACACACACACACACACACACACACACACACACACACACACACACACACACACACACAGGGCATATGCTCACCTGATTAACACTAACATTAGGCCAACATTAGTAAAGCCTCCTTTAGAGAAACACCCCCGAACCAGCTGCTCTCTCCCTCCCTCACCCTCTTCCTTATGCACAATGTAGCATCTCAGCCTCCCACACTACTGTATGTCTCTCCAATTGATCTCCTTTGGAAATCGGAATAATTAATACGACTCGACCTAATGTGCCGCGCTCATTTAAAAGTTGGAGGTTGATCAGAAATGTCTGCCTCCAAGTGGGATCTGAGTGGGCTGGTCGGTGCTTCGCCAGTGACTGAAGATGGCACAGTCTCCTCTCACTGGTCCAGTGCTGGTACTAAAGACTAACAAACACATCCTGCATCTCAACCAGCTGGTCAACACATTACAACTAGCAAACTACTGTAACAGGCAAAAAAAGCCCAAATTCAGACACATATCAATGGGAGTCCATTGTGTCCATGCTCCAGCAGCACAGACGCCTGCTTCTGAAGGGACCACCTGAAACCGTGGCCTCTTCCTCTGCCTCCCCCGCTCCATTCCTCCACTAGTTTGTGTCAATATCTCCATGTGTCCGTCAGTTCCTCCGTCCCATCTGTCTTGTCCGTGTGCCAATCCTGCTGCCCCCCTTTTAGATGTGCCATTTCTCATCCTTCCCATCTTTCCCCGAGGCGCTTCTTTAACTCTTGTTTACATCGACTCTGCTCCGTTGCTTCGTCACGTCCTCGGTTTCTCACTCATTCCTCGTTGCTATAAACTCATATGTTCTCTCTCGAGTGCTGACTCTGTTCTGTTCCTGACCGACCTGCCTCTCCGCCCCCCCCTCCATCCTATTCCACTCCGCCACCTCCGGGTTGCCCCCTTGCCTCCGTACGCAGCTTTCTGCTGGGCTACGCTACTTTTGTGGCAGCTTCCCCAACAGCAGGCACACAGCGGGACGAGCCTGCAAGCGTATCCATTACACCTGCACAGCAGAAGGTGTGTGTTAAGAGGAGGCGCTTGTCAGGTGAAAGCATAGTGGGCCAGTCGCTGGGACACAGCGGGACCAAGTCTTGCCAGTAAACACAACTAAGCGCCAATATTAAACCACAGATGATGCATGGGACGTGTGCTACCATCACGTCTGGATACTGTATGTGCTGCTCCCGTTTTAATTTGTGCGACTTCATAAAAGGAGCACGTGTGCGTTCACGAGGGCAGCGGGTGCTAAAAAACCATCAGGGGCGTTTGCCCGTGGGCACGGGAGCGCCACCGCCCCGCATGCATGTGAGCGCGTGTAGGCCATCTATCACCGTGACAGGCCGGTGCGTGTTTACTTAATGATGTGGGGTTTTATTTATGAAGTGATGGCCGACGTGTGGGAGGGAGAGGAGACGGTGAGAGAGAGGAGCGCGGGAGAGATTGAGACAGCCCGAGGATGTGACATTAAAATATCATCAAGGTGATGGATGTCCGCGCGCACAACATTAGAGGGAAGTACAAAAAACAGCTGCGCAACGGATGACAAGTCATATCTGGAATTGTGTGACTGTGTGTGTGTGTGTGTGTGTGTGTGTGTGTGTGTGTGTGTGTGTGTGTGTGTGCAGCAGCGCGTGTGTGTTTGTTTGTGACTCCTGTGTTCATTAAGGTGCCGCCGTCTTTATGATTCAAAGGGTAATGAGTTGAAGATAAGATGCATGAGTTCCTATGTGTTTAAGGGGGTGTGGGTGTCTCTATTGTCAGGTTGGGTAACAATATCCTGCTGCTCTCTGACCGTACACACATTAGATCATGGTCAGCGTACAGTAACAGCCACTAGGGGGCAAATAGGACAAACGAGACTCAGTGAGTGACATTATGACAAAATGGGCGCAATCATGCAAGCATCTCGCTAAGGATGGAAAACCTTCAGGCCCAGAGCCGCTTCAGAACCTGCAGAAGGCCACACTGCCTGTCAGATGCTATATGTCATTGCACCTGCACGTCGCTCCGTACTGGACCAGTGACAAAGACAGACATTCTATTTTCCGAGGATCCTCGCAAAGAATAACAGCGGGGAGAGCGTTTTCACATACCGCACTGTGTGTGTGGTTTTCCTGCAGCACAGTGGCCCAGAAAGAAGAAGCTCCAGAGAGTAATTAACAGAGCCCAGAGGATCACTGGGTGCAGTCTTCCCACTAAGAGGAGGAACCGCACGTCTCCCAACGCCACGGAGGCCGAACGCATCGACGAGGACCCGGCCGTTCTCCGTTTGAACCGTTACCGCCAGGCAGATGGCGCCGAACAAAGAACACCAGGACCAAAAGACTGAAGCCTAGTTTTTACCTCAAAAAAAACACAAACACTACAGGAAGTTTACGCTGATTAAGGATATGTGCAACTTGACCCTCAAAAACCTTTGGCACATGCCTGAAAATTAATTAAAAAATGAAATAAAACTAAAAGAAAAGAAAAATTAATTAAGACTAGTTAAAAGCCTACTAAAAACTAAACATAACTCACATCAAACGTGCGTGATCTGACCCGTGTGACAGGCACAAAAATCTAATTTAAAACCAGCCCATCATTACTTCGTGAAGAAGTCTATAAAAAGAACTTGCTCGTGTACTTTTGTGGTTTAATTGGCCATCAAGACATTACAGAGGGCCTATCATTAGCATATAGAGGAAATAGACAGCGAGCGGGTGACAGTGTGATTGTCATAATTACACGTGTGACCTATTCACAGAAGGGGAGCGCGGTGCAAAGGGTCGAATCGGAGACAGATACAGAGACGGAGGCGCTGAGGTGGAGGTCAGAAGAAAGCAGCGAGGAAGGGACGTTCAAGCACACACACACACACACACACACACACACAGAAAGGCAGTGGCAGACGCACCCACTTATACGTGGCTGTCCACACGCGGCTCCACCTCTAGATTCATGTAGACAGACGACCGCCAAATAGAATAAACAGGGACGTGAATAGATATTCTAACCCCAGTGTCTTTTGTCGCTGCTTTTGTTTATGCCAGCTTAGGTTAGTGTGCTACCCAGGGTCCTCCAGCTCGCCAGTGGGAATGGAGACACACACACACACACACATGCACACACAGACACACACACACACACACACACACACACACACACACACACACACACACACACACACGCACACACTCATCGTCTCTTTCAAACACAAATAAACCACTCAGAGTGAGAACGGCGCTCCTGGCCTTGTGTGGAGAGCTCGGAAAAGCCTTTTAACCATTCAAGGCCGCGGCAACGGCCCAGCATAAAAGAGCAGCGCTGTGCTGGTGGAGGCAGAATGTGTGTGTGTGTGTGTGCGTAGCAGCGGCAGAGCAGAGCGGGCGCTTTGCTCAAGTGGGCCGCATGCACACGGGGAGGGAAAATAGCTACGAGTCCTGCTGAATCACAAGGTCTGAGGGGAGCCACCGGCGCAGCCCTCCGCCGCGTCTCATTGTCGCAGCAAACAGACGAGGAGGCCGATTATTCCCCGTTCTATTCCCACGCCGACCCCGGAAAAAAGGCAGATTTATTCTGCGGAGGTTTATTTCAGCCGTGAGTACATGAGAACGTGAAATGAGCGCTGCACGCCCCTTTGTGCGCTGCTGCCCATCGCATCTGATGTGGCGCTACCACGCAAGCCTCGGCCGCTGTAAACAAAGCAGAGGATGAAAGCGGATCCTGTGGTTCCCGGTCTATTCGCGCCGCTGCCTACTGGTTTGGTGCTCATCTATCTACTGGGTGTGTTCCTGGGTTACGCCTGCGATAGCTGCTTCGTTTCATGTGATGTACAGTACAGTGTGTGTTGTGCAGATTGGCCTCGTACAACCTTTAGGTGGCGATGACAAATCTGTTGGGTCTGAATGATGCCTGTCCATGTTTGATCGGAGCTTCATGCTTTGTTGGTGGAAACAGCAGAAGAATAATATATAATAATTTGATTCTCGATTTACAACAGAACCGAGGGTCGATTGAAGACGCTGTAAAACACGGTGCTTTGTTCTATAACAAACTATCCTGGTAAAATCCAATTGTTATCTTGAGCAATTAGCAAGTTAATTCTGCTGCAACTCCATATTTTTCACAGACAGAATACTCCTTTGTTAGATGGCCATTGTAATGGAAAACAGTAAGAAAGAAAGGAGCCACGTGGAAAGTAAACAAACGCTGGTTTGAACAGTAGGCGGATAAAGGCTTTACCCTTAAATGCTTTCCCATGACTTTTCAGCGCGATGAGCTACACATGTTGGATGTCCAACATTCCAGTATCCTCCTCCCTTTGTGTCCATCTTAAGGGACGTTTGAGTGTTTCTACTCGCACTGCGTTTGTGTGATTGTGAGTGGGGTGTTTCATTATCAGGTCCTCAGGGTAGGAGCCCACTGCTGCTTCCTAATATGACCACAGCTCGCTCCCTCGTCCTGTTTTTGGGTGGAAAATAACAATCAGATCCAAGGCTGTGCCTCGCCCTCGCTGGGCTTTAATTGCATTTGAGTCCCGGTACCGAGCGGCTCACGGCGAACCGGGGCGGGCGTGTAATGACTGGAGTCCCTTTGGGCCTGGACGAAAGGAAGTGCGGCGCGAGTCCGCCAGCGCTAATGAAGACTGGTTCGCGGGGCTTCATTGCTCAATAAACACAAGCTAAAATAAGAGGGGACGCGAGCGCAGCAGGAGGCGGTCTGTGCTCGGCTACGGGTATCTGCAATGTTGTCAGCAGACCCGGCCCATATTTCCCAGATGCATCTGTTTCCGTCTTCGCCGACTCGTGTCATTTAATGAAAAACAAATCCAACTGTGGGGAAGAGTCTTCGCCAGCCGCTGCGGTCGGACTCGGCGATTCTGCTTTGTATCAAAGTGTGAAAGCCTGCATACATGGGAACCGCTTAGAAAAATTAAACAGCTGATAAACGCCTATTGATTCCCACGCTCCACGCTGGAGCGTACGGAGGTAAATGAGAGGATTCCACAGGCTGGATCAATACAGGCACAGGGACACGGAGCAGTGCAGCTCGGTTAGCACAGGCAAATGCAGTGGGAGTTTTCAGGCCACTGCTGCTTAAGCCGAAATAGGAAAAAAAAAAAAGAGTAAAGTGAGGTAGAGGTGGACAGAGAGAGAGGTAGAGAGCTGAAAGAGAGGGTGGATGGAAATGTCACCGGTCTAATAGATCTCTCCATAAACTAAATGAGGAGGAGAGCCTCGCCGCCTCGGTGCCACGTGGCACCCTCCAAATGTTAACAAGGGAGCTGAAAATAGGCTGAGAAGGGCCCAAGGGAGAACAGGCTGGGCTCACAGGAGCCCCGGCGTGGCCCCGAGACAACAACACGCACGCACGCACGCACGCACGCACGCACGCACGCACGCACGCACACACACACACACACACACACACACACACACACACACACACACACACACACACACACACACACACACACACACACACACACACACACACACACACACACACACACACACACACACCTCTTGCTTAGCATTTCAGGCCGAAATGGCTCCAGCGTGTCACACTCTAGTCTTCAGGAGACAAAGGGAAGAAGCGAAAGCAGGCCCACGTACCCGGTTGGGGTCGTTGTCCAGGACTCGGCGCCGCGCTGCGTCCAGCTCCTCGTACACCGGCGCCGCCCGGGCCTGCTGGTAGTCCCTGCGCACCCCCTGGACGAACTGATCACTGTGGGGGGGGGCACATAGAGAGAAAAGGGGGGAAACGTTAGAACGACGGCCTGTTGTTTGATCACCTGCCGTTTTCTCATCCTCCTCCTCCACGCGCGTTGGAAGCGACGATGTGCGAGGCTTCATCTGCCGCTAAATCTGCCGGGTTTTCTACCGGCTCCGGCGCTGACAACGCTTGACAGCTCAGGAAGAGTGACAAGCAGACGGGTAATATCCACAAAGCGCTGCCTGTGAGAAGACATCAGTGCCTATGCTCAAGCGTCAACAGCTGACACGGAAAAAACGAGAAAAAAAATAAAGAAGTGGAACAGACGCGACATAAAAGCAGGTGACAGATGTACCTGCTCTGCTTTAAAGTCGCACTGAGCGCCGTCCTGGGTCGACCCGCACGCGGACGCTTCGACGGGCCCGAGTGAAGTCACCGCAAGGTGAAAGTGAAGAACGCAACGGCTACACAGGAACTAGCGCCAGCGGACGCCGGTGATAAGAAATCAGGACAGAATGGGGACAAAACTTACGGAGAAACCTCCTCGCGCTCGCTGGACCTCGACGCCAGATAAGCAGCGCACACCTGAGAGTAGAAGCCTGGGCCCAGCGAGGCGGGCACGGGGATGCGCCGCCAAACTGCCCTTTATCTGCGTTCACGTTGGAGGACGAATGTCACACTGACACTGATGCGCCTTTGTCCTCGGGAGATAAACGCCGTGGACGACGTTCCCACGGAACCCAACAACAACAATGTTCAGCCTTCACTGTGCACCTGTAAAACAGAGAGGCCCGACTCTCTCTCTCTCTCTCTCTCTCTCTCTCTCTCTCTTTCTCCTGAGCCGGGCTTTAATTGGAACGTCTGTCTGTCTGTCTGCTGGAGGACAGTGAGGAAAAACAGTTAATCCCCGCGATCCGGTATGTGGGACACACCGTGACTGCAGCCCGTCGTCTCTCTGAATCAGCGGGGACGGGCGCCTGACTCACGCTCACTTCGCTGCCAGCGCGTTGATATGCAAAGCGCCGCTATCACTCTCAAACCCCGTGCGTGCGCGTCGCTCCACTTTCAGAAAAGATGGAGATCTGCTGATCGTCGCCTCTTTCTATTGGTTTAATGGAGATTTCAACACACAGCTGATCAATACCAATGAGCGCCCCCCCCCCTCAAAAATGCTGCATCTCACAACCCTGACGCACAGACATTCACACTTAATCCCCTCTATTATTTATTTATCCTCGTATTAGCTCAATTCCATCACTCTCGGAGCCCGCCGGCCCCTCTCCATACACGCACACAAACAGACCCTCGGAGCCCGGTTGATAGGTGGCTCCTTTTTCCTCCTCTCCTACGCGAGCCCATTAGCCAATCCCTGGGCCCGTAATTAGGGCTGCCATTTTGATTGAGCGCGCGTGTCGCTCTCCAAATGAAACAACACTGTAATTATCTCATTATGCCGCGGCCTCCATCACTGACAACGCCAAATATTATCATATTAATGGCTGAAGACGGAGGCTGATTCTGGATAGAGCATGGGGGGGGGGGGGGGGGGGGGGGGTTGTTGAGTACCAGTGTGACGGGTTGACAGGGACGTCTTGTCCTGCACATTGTTAGCATATTAGCGTGTTAGCGGCGGGAGCAAGCGTCGTCATGGGCCTGGAGGCCCCGAGGCCGGTGGAGGTGTCACCCACCGGACCGTGCCTGCCAACGTTGTGGTTTTTATTTACAACCATTCGAGGGCACTTGTTTGACTTTACCTTCACATAAATCATGGCCCGAGTGCAGCCCAGTACGACTCCCACACAAACGCTTCCATGTGTGGACCGTTTGTCGAGTACTGCAGACTACACCTACTCAATGAGGCACCGAAGCATTGTTTTTGCTGTATTAGCTCAATTACACAAACCAATACCACTTAAGTTGGACACGTTCCTCCGAGTATCACGTTTCCTCCATCCTTCAGAGGCGCCTGGCGATGCGGATTGATCGGGTGTTGAGCTGGAGGAGCGACGGGGAAGAAAGAGGAAGCGGTAAATAAAAGATGCGCCAGGCGACGGAATGGGAGCGGGAACAGCCAACGACATGAAGAAATGTACAAAAGAGGGAAAGACGCAACGAGGGGGGAGGAGAGGAGCGGGAACCAAACTGTCTGCCATTTCAAAGCGAATGGAAGGAACGCTGAGAGACAAGCGTCCGTCCCGCGGCGCTGGCCAGTGTGAGGACGGGCTAATTAGAACGTGTGCGGCGGTTCCCCCTCGCCGTGGCCGGCTGATTTCACAGACAACGCGCTCTGTAGGAGGAGGCTGAGGGCGGCAGGCCCACTTTGCCCACTGCCTGCTGCAGGTGAGAACATCAGAGCGCGCGGTCACTCTCAGGGCGCCTTGGCGGCGGGTCGGACCCAATGTCAGTGGAAGCTCAAAGGAGGAGGGTTAGTGACGCGTCTCCACATTGTAATCAACCCTTACAGGAGCTTGAAAACCTCTCTTGAAGGTTTACTACACAGAGGAAAGAGTCGAGAAGAATCAGCGATTTTTGAACATTTAAGGACTCACTAAAACCAGACAAAAACGCTCCGAAGCGCTCCGTGTGTCTAGTGTCTTAGTGGCTAGAGGCTGGGCGGCTGACAAAGGTTTCTGGGTTCTATTCCAGCGCCTTGTTATCCCAGCGATCCTGACCTTTGTGGCTTCGGATCATGCATCAGCCGCCTCTGGCTGCGTCTGACAGGAGCACGCGGAGGTTCTAGGCGAGGTGCGCTTGTTTCGGTCCTCAGACCTTCGGAAAGAAGCTTTAGGGCCGTGAACCGTGGCACCACACATACGATGCTGTCGTGCGCATTTTTTGATACTAATCAGTCCTTAATCTGTAAACTAATCCACACTAAAACACTTGTCAGACGCCGAGGAGCACTCCCTCCTTCTCACCCTGCGTCTAAAAAGCAGACGTTTTATTTGTCACGCATTGTTTTCCACCGTTGAGACAAGCGGACTGCCATAAAGTGAACACTCGCCTCCATTTACATCCAGTTTCCTGTAGTTAACTGACCATGAACTAAACAAAGGCTGGAAGCAGCTTGAATGTGAAAGGGAAACATCCTAATTGCTCATAGGGCACAAATAAAAGACAATAAAAGCTTAAAGGCACAAACAGCTGACACTAATGATGTGCTGTTTTTCAAGGGACCACACGTATTCCTCCTTGAGCTCGTCCGCGGGCAGAAGCTGCCTCGCAAATGAATGTATCACAGTGAACAGATGTGTTTTCCGCAGCAGAGAATAAGTGAATTTATCCATCTGTGTTAATGGGATGTTTCCTTACTTAATGTCTGCTTCGCGCTCCTTCCAAATCGCTCCTCGTTCGGGAGGAAAACAAAACAACTGCGCATGAATGAATTGAGCTATTCTACATCCCAGAGACCTTGTAGCTTCTTTGTGAAGCGCCGGAACAATTAGTCAAGCCCGTCGTCTAGAGCGATTTAGGGAGCGGACTTTTTCATGATGTGTCGTTGGAAGCCCGTCTCTCCGTCCTCAGAACAAACAAGCCTCCGCGTTGGCCTCGCTCCGTCTTCCCGCTCCCCCTCTCATCTCGCCTCCTCGTTTCCTAACGGAGCGCCTCGTGGCTAATAAAATTTGACACGCATAGCTAACCTTTTTTCTCTACAGGTCAGCCTCTTGCGTGCCTCTAATCAAATGTGACGCCCATCACGGCGCACACCTGCCATTGAAGACCTAATGAAAATGTCCGACAGTAAATTAGGGAGACAACGCTGCGGGCTCGCTGCTGGAGGCCTTGACAGAAATAAGAGGGGGGGGGGGGTGTCTAACATGTCTAAGATGGCAAAACTAAGCGATCACGCGTAGAAACATCTGAATAACTGTATATTAGCATTAAAGATTTCACAAGCACACAGCATCTCCCACTTGTCTAATGAGCACATTTCTTCCTCGGCATCATTAAAACAGTGTAATGGAAAAAAAACATAAAAGATACAGATATGTTGTTCCCTTGGAAACGATAACAACATTCAGGCTCCGGCTGCAAATGGCCGCTTTGTGGGGAAGGCGAAAACCGAGAAGTGCACTCGAACTCACGGGCTGCCACACAGAAATCACACAGCCAGTAAGCTTACACCTATGATTTTGTGTGGTGGGATTAAAAAAAAAAAAAAAAAAAAAAAACTCGCTGGACCACACACACACGGCTTTTGTTGCTAGGTTACACTGGGCAGGAATATCACACGTGGGTGGCTGCGTGTGGGTGTGCTCTGGACCGTGTGTGTGTGTGTGTGTGTGTGTGTGTGTGTGTGAGGGGGGGTTCCAGCCTCCGTGGCCGCGCTGTGTTTTAACAGATGCACATTTGTGAATGAGTCCAAGCCGCAGGTGGCGGTGCGTTACTGGAAACAGCCGGCGACCACGGCGAGCGCGTGATGTGACTCCACCTCAGGTCAGACGCTGCGTTTACAGGAAAACTCTGCTTGGGTAAAAACGTTCGAGTCAATGTTTTATAGAGGGGAATTTCATCCGCGCATTTTGTCCTGTTCCCAGATCTCCAAAATCAGCTCGGCGAGTTCACTGCGTAATAAGATAACGGACAAAACTATGGGAGGTATTTGCACTTCACTCTAACAGCTAGACTGGAACCTGCCAGCGAAAACATCACAGCAACTCAAGTAAAGGGCTGGTGTTGATCCATCACATTTACATTTGATGAGAGGACCCAAACAAACAAAAATGTGGGTCTCAACCTTTCAACCTATTCTTGGACAGATATCAGGGACTACTTCCTCTTAAGAATTACTGTCCCTGATACATTACAGTATGTGCTGAATTTGAAGACTTTAAGCGAGTTTCTACCTGAAGGAGCTGAGGACTAGGAACCCTTAAGGTCCTTATGAAGTGAATGAAGGGGTCCACATAACAGATCTGTCATGTTTGTCACTACAGTTCCTCAACTACAGTAACTTCTCTTCTACCTGAGGATAAGACTCTTCAACAGGTAGCTGTTCCCTGGAACAAGCTTCTTTGGTGGAAATGTAGCTTCATTTCCTGTCACTTCCCTGCTATAAGCTATTCTAAGCACCGCAGCTTATTTGAATAGCCACTTTTTAAAGACCTACAGACGCCACAGCGCTATTTAAGTAGGTGGTTTTCTCCAACGCCAGTCATCAAACATATAAGTGCACTGTAACATCATTAAAAGGCGTTTATTTCTGTCCGTCTTTGTCTCTGGAGACACCCTCACATACAGAGTTAACAAGCCTAAGAAGGCCCCTCATCCATCGTGCTAGCGCTAAAGACTATCTAATACACATTATGAGGAACCAGGGAGAGAAAGGGAACAAGTGACACTGGGAGAAAGACGAGAAGCTGAGGAAGGGAGAAAACAGGCTGCTAATGAAGTACCCAACGCTAGTGGATGAGAGCTAAAGTGGTCTAACAGATCAGTCAGGCTGCTAGACTGTGGCTAATTATCCCTCCTCCTCCTTTGTCTGCATCTTCTCCTCTGTCACTTCTTCCCCCTCGAATCTGCACCGCCTCTCCCGCGTGTTTCCTCTCTCTCTCCATTTTGGCGCAGTCTGCCTCTGCTCTCCTTTTGCTTTCTGCTTTTGCTTCCTCCCTCCGTCTGTCACTGCTTTCCATTCCCATCTGTCTCCTTTCCATGTCCAGGCTCGTTCCCTCTCCAACCTCCCTCTTTCTGGATGAGATTGGGTGTCTGGGGCTTAGTTTTTGATTTGCAAGTCAACAGCGATTTCTGTCAGAGAGTATAAGTTTAGGGAAGTTTTAATGTGGCATGTATTATTTCATACGGGGAAATGGTACATTTGCATTCGAATTCTCTGTAGGTTTGCTCCTTTTTCTATTTCACACACCAAAGTGGCTGCAAGTTGAACTATAAGGGTTCGGCACTAATGACATGTACATTAAGGTGCCCAGAAAAAGTATCGCAACCATTTGGAATAACCTGGTTTGCTGCATTACACCACCATTAAATGTGATCTGATAGTATAATTAAGATAAGTATAGAAAAATAATGTGTGATGTAATCTTGTTTGTGCATTTGTGAAGGAAGTTCTGTGGCCGAACATATTGACTGAACCAGCCCAGATCGGACCTGTCAGCATCAGCGGGAGTGCTCCAACTGGTGACGTCTGTGGGAGGAACCGACCGAAGAGGCAGCGTTTATAGAGAGAGAGAGAGAGAGAGAGAGAGAGAGAGAGAGAGAGAGAGAGAGAGAGAGAGAGAGAGAGAGAGAGAGAGAGAGAGAGAGAGAGAGAGAGAGCGCGCAAACGTTTATGCTGCTTCTTTGCTGCTTCTTTGCTTCTGATAGACTTGGATTTGTAGTGTTTCCAAAAAAATGTATCCACCCTCCAGAACGGATGCAAATGCTTCACACATCTCCCAAGCATTAAAGCCCCCCGCCTGCGTCTCACCTGTCTGCCTGGCTCTGATGCTGGCTCTGTAGAGCGGGGGGGGGTCTGCTCTTGTTGACTTTGGCGTAGAGCCCGTCCAGGCTCTCAGGGGGCGCCTGCGGCAGGCTGGGCCCCGGCTGCAGCGGCGGCGACGGCGAGCGCCCGCGGCCGAACGTCTGCGGCGACGGCGGCGGCTGCCGGAAGTTGTTGATGCGGGCGTAGTTGGGGTCGCTGTCGTCATCTTCCACGTCAGGGAAGGCGAAATCGGGGGTGGCGTGGCCGGGGCGGACCTCCATGTACCGAGGGTCATTGCTGGAAACACAGAGTGTTTAAGCCTCAAACTCAGACAGACCTCACATATTTTACTGCATCAGGACAGATGTAAACTGTCAGTCAGACACGATGAACTGCGTTTTGTGCGCTCTCTGAACCTTTCCACACAGGTTTGATCCATACCCGTCTCTGATGTCAGGGATTCTGTCCAGCTCCTCTTCGCTCAGGGCCTCCAGCTTGTTTTTGGGTGGCTTTCCTGCATCTTTGCTCTTGTCCTCCTTCTTCTTCCCAAACCTGGACAACACAAGGTTAAAACAAGCAAACAAAAGCGGGTGAGTCTCCACTAAGTTGAAAGACAAGTGAGAGTTTAGCGTGTATCAACATCCAAGTGATCTGGAATCCTCAGGTGGCTAATGCTGCGCGCCGCCAAATGCTTTTACTTTGGCGGTCGGTACGGCTCGTGCGCTTTTATGATGAAACAACAAACTTCACCGATGAAAGAGATTCTCCGACGCGCTCCGCCTTGAATCGGCTCCTCTGAATCTTGACGCCCGTGCTCTCGCCCATTAGCGGCGGCGCCCGGTAAAACAGGCCGCTCAGGGCGGACGAGGCAGGCGTCGCTGCTGTCACGCAGCATATGGAGCAGCATGAATATTTTAACATTTCGCCCAATAAAATAGCTGTTACGGCGCGGCGCGTTATGCTTTTCTTATCAACTCCGCCATTACGGCCGTCATCATCATTATCATTCCGCGGCGCTCGCGCTCCCATTTCTCGCAGGGAAATACAGTTGTCACCTCCAGTTCGACTTATAATGAAGCTCCACTTCACACTTCCAAGAAATTAAGCAAAGCTTTTCCCTCTAAATATTTCATATTCTTCTATCGCCTCTCTGCATCATCTTTCTCACCAGTGCCCACCAGCCTCCCATCCCCTCTCTCTCTCCCCTCGCTCGCTCATCCCTGCCTCTCTCGCCAGCCCACTCCTATTTTTCCTTTCCTCCGGTCCTCTCCTTCCCTCCGAGCTCCCGCTGAGCCAATCTAATGTCTGTGTTTATCTCATTAACAGCGAGGCACTTCTCATTACTGCTACAGGCAGATACGTGGCCTGAATGGCAACCCGCTGGTCCGGCCGAGAGCGGCGCGCGCGCGGCATCGCAGCTGACGCGAGACCCGGACAGCGGTGCCACGCTGACCTGGCGCCGTCCTGCAAACCAATTAGCGTTTGCTTTGCCACTAACCTGGTCCCCTTCGCTTATACCTGTGCGAGGCAGATACGACGGGGATGAGCAGAGGGGTCGCAGACCCTCGATCCTCTGAATGTTTGGGGGCGTCAGTGATCCACGGCAAACGTTTCACAAACACTGATGTCTCATTAGACGTATCATCATCAGCACCAGACCGTTTGTTTACTCTGCTGGTATTACATATATTGTTAATGTAGGGAGACAGTAGAGTACAGTTTAGTCATCATAAAATAAGACACTAGCAATGTTAATATCTAGGATCTTGGTGTAGGATTCAGAGAACTTCATGGGTCAAGCCTCAAACACACTGGATACTGCATTTCCCAAAACACCCCTCAGAAATTTTAACGAGATACATTCATATCTCTGGGACTTGACTCGGCTTGATTTGCTCTTAAAAGCCGAGCTCTGCATATAAAACGGCCTCGACGCTTTGGTTGATTAGGCCGACAGATTACACCTTTATCGTTCACAGTACTAAAAGTCAGTGGAGTCAGTTGGCCTGATGTTGCTCCAGAGTGGCAGCTCCCAATCAGCTGGAGCAGCCCAATCAAGCCTAATCAGCCGCCATGAGTCCAACACATACGGCAGCTGATGCAGATTTGTAAGTGTGTCACGGCTCCGACGTGAATTTGGAGCATTTTGGTAAGTTTAACTCTGACACATGCAACATCTCTTATTGTATGTTTTCTTCAGGCTGCGGTGCTGAGCCCCGGAGATCATTTGCCACAGACACTGTGTGGGTGCTGCTGCTGCATCTATTTTTCTTTTTCGCAGCTTTTTTTATTTTGAACTATTCATATTTTTTAAGCACTCCCACATTATGCTGGAGCCAGAAGGAAACTACCAATTAACTCAGCTGCAACCATATAGAACACAGCATTATTGGAAAATGAACATCAGCACTATTCATCTTTGTATGCATCAATACACATAGAATTATATTACACATAAATATATGATTATCCCAAAATCCCAGGTTTATGTGGCTGAGCTGGGCTGGTAGACTCACACCCAGCCCCACACACACAGGGCTTTAATCAACATTCCAAGGGGGCAGAGGTCCACAGTTGGACCCATCATTATATCTGCATTAATTAGGAAAGCCTCCTTTTTCCACTGTATTGTCTGAGAAAGGATGGAAGGCAAAAGAAGGGGGGAGACACCGAGTGGGGGTAGGGATCCCAATTAGAGACATGTACCTGCCATGAGGGAGGTTATTATCCCCCACTCTCCTATTATCTTATCCCTTCTTCGTCGCCACAACTCCCATCTTCTCACGCTGCAGTCAAGCGTCTGCATCGCTTTCCCTTCTTCTGCCGTTTTTTCCTTTTTTTCCCCTCTTTCATCGCTCGCTCATTGTTCCCGGTTTTGTTTATTAAATTTCTGCCCTGTCACTCCCTCCGAGAGCGGACGGTTAATTTCCTGTGGAGGGCGACGCTGCTGCCCGATGAGAAACAGAACTGAGGAGAATTATACTGTAAGCAGAGGCAGGGGCGAGCAAACCCGCCGCAACAATATCCCATGAGTTTATAACGCAAACACTGTGGAAACTAGCTGCTCGCAAGCAGCAATTTATATCGGCGCAGGCAACACACTCACTAACTCTTCAGGGAAGTGTCTCATGGAATAGGACATCTCATTAACTTAACATTATCTACCTACACAACCACTCCATCACACTCTCATTAGGGGGAAGCAGGGGGTACGGGTGAGTCAGTCTGCTCTGGTGTCCCACTTAATACACTCCCCACTGTCACGAGAGCTACTGGGAACTGTTATTAGTGTGTCACTGTCATCATTAACCCGCCGGTCTCCCCGTCGCCCGGCGTCACCTCGGCAGGTCCCGGGCCCTGAGAGGATTCACTGTAGCAAATTCTGGCTCCTGCAAGTATGTTTTGTGGTTCTATATGGAGTATATGAGTGGTGAAAAGCCTTAAAATGTTCCCATGGTTCAGCACGCAGAAATAAGACAAATACTATGAAAAGGTTTGTAGTAGCATCTGAAGAAACAAGCTCAACCTCTGGGGGTAACTACTGCACTTTACTAAATCAACATTCTGCTTGGGACAAAAGCGCGCAGACAGTTGCACAGGCAACTCACTTGCAAAGCAAGCAGACTGACTGTAATTACAACAGCTACTGTCATTCTCATTACTGCCGAGGAGAGGGGAGAGGGGAGGGGTGGGCGTGCATACGTTCAGATAGCCATGCTCTAATGAGGCTCTGTGTGACTATTGTGGAGATCACAGCCAGAAAGTGTGGTGATGTCACCCACCTGACCTGTGCAATTAGCCCTCCGAGGAGGGAGGGAGGCAGGGACCCACACAAAGCAAAACCAGCACCCTCTATTAGACCAACTTTTACAAACTATTACGAATAATTGTCTTAACGAAAAATGCGTCAGATTTGCACGGCCAAGAAACTAAATATCTCCTCTCCGCAGCCGAAACAAGAGTCATTTTGGCCTTTTCTGCGTAAATCTTTCAGGGAATCATCTCCGGGATTCAGCTCTCAGCATTAGGGCTGCTTTGTTTGCAGCAACTGTGACAACAGCTCTGGCAGCGTTGCAGTGCGAGTTGAGGGTGTGTAGTCTTAATAAGCTTTCCTATCTGGTGCAGCAGGGAGTCAGTGGGTGGTTGCTTATCACCAGGCATAACGAGGGATGTGAGAACGCTGCCTGGCAATGTGGAAGCGTGAGCACACTAAGTGTGTGTGTGTGTGTGTGTGTGTGTGTGTGTGTGTGTGCGCGCATGGAGGAAGTCAGGTTATCCGTGAGAGACAATGATTTAACTGGCACGTGTGAGCTTGCACGCTTACACACTTGATGAAAGTTGTGAACACCTTGCCATGCAGAGTTTGAGATGAGGAGCGCACACACACACACACACACACACACACACGACGAGGAGGGAGCAAAGGGTGTGTGTCTGCACAGAATGCTAGTTTACATCCTGTCTACCTAGAAGAGATGGGGAAGGAATATGTCATAACTTTAATCTGCATTTAGAAACTAGTACATCACAAAACTAAATAGATAACGACAAATGATGGTCGCACTCTCACTCTCACCAGAGACGACCCCTTTGAGCTGCATTCTCACTTGAAGGTAGCAATCAGTCTGATTCCTGATCATGCTGTGTTTACAGCTTTTTCAAGATGGCGGATGAGGCTACGCCATGACCACTGTAACACCTCACTCACTCAGACTAGCGTGCTGGAAACAAAGCTGAGCCCCCCCTTCACGCGTTTAATGCCTGAACATGTTCAGGATTCCAGTGCATGTGTTTAAAGGGGCTTCTGTCTCTCAGCCAGGTCCGGTGGGCGGCTGCTGCAGACTTTGACAGACTTTTGGGCTGGCAGCCTCATGATGCACACAGTAAGCGCTACCATTCGAAAATCAATATCACTCCTCAGCAGCACACTTTAAGCAGGAACGGCGAGAAGCTTTGGAGAGCAGCATCTTCCTGCTGCTCTTTTCCTGACAATGATTGTCAAATTAACCGCGTACTAAACTTCCGAGTGTCACCAACGCGGCTGTGTTGTGCAAACTCTGAAATTCTCAACACATTCCAGCTCAGGAAGGGACGACGTGTCCTTGTGAAGTGTGAACCATGACAAGCACATTGGAGCTGCTTGTCTGCATTCATGCACTGGTAAGAGCATCACAACCCTCCGACGTGTGGCTCACAGACGCCTATGAATAGACGTGATAAAAGCACAAAAAGGTAGCCAGCCGTAATATATCTAAGTTACTGTTGCACTGAACACAAATTTCTTGCAACATGGTTGATATTGTAAGGGAGACGAAGGCAGCAAACAGCTCGGAGGTGGTGGGAAAACTGGCTATTGTATTTGCCTTCAAAAATGAAAGAGAGTAAATCAGAGAGGCAAAAAGGAGCCGAGTGAACAGAGAGCAAAAGAATGAGCAAGTGAGAAAAGAGAGAGGTGAGGGGGAAAAATGAGACACAGCTAAAAAGCCCGTCTACCCTGGAGAATGAAGAAACACTAGGAACAGAGAAGAGGGGAGGAGAGGGGAAACGTTGGAGAGAAAGGAAGAGAGATGGATGGATGAGCCAAAGCTCCCGTGAAAGTGCAGCTCGGATGGGGAGGAATAAGGAGCTTAGGAATATATAGAAGCAATACCGCTGCGTTCAGAGGCACAGGGAGAACAGTTAATCAGCCAAGCAGAAATGTTATCGCAGTAATTAGATTGCTCTGTATGTATTTGGAGAGGAGTGCGCATATCTCTGTGGAGTTTGCAGCAAAGACAGAGAGAGAGAGAGAGAGAGAGAGAGAGAGAGAGAGAGAGAGACAGCTGTGATGTAACAGTGCCTCCTTGCACTCGGCTCTTGGCACCACGGCGCTGCTCCTCACTGAGACCCGTCGGAAAGTATTTCAGGCTCCAAATAGACCGAATAACATTCGCGGCAGAAAATAGACAACGTGCGCTATTTAAAACCGACGTGGTTTCCTAGTGGAAATGAAGATCGGGCCACAAGTGCGCCGTCATCCAGCAGCAAGGTCACGCCGGGCCGCCGCACACTGGCTTTGACTGGCGGCGCCGTCGGCCAATCCTGGGCTTCCTTGCACAAGCGCCCACCTTGGTTTGATAATAAAAACAGCCATCAGGCCCAGAGTTTTCCCCACTGGGCATAATTAAATCTATTTATCTGACTTCCTCCCCATATGCTCCGCACACCAGCAATTTGGCCCAAATCAGCTTCTATTAACGCCGATATTAGCCCTGATTGGATGAGAAAAAAAAGAAACAGGAGCAGAGAGTGCGAGAAGTGGAGGCGCAGCTGAACAGATCCACCCGAAGCTAATCGTAGTTAAAACAGATTCACTTAGAGCGCATTAATAATGTAGACAGGAAGTTGGTTCTCATTTTGATATCAAATTCCTTCAAGTGTGTCTTGTGCAGGAGAATATTCTCATGCAACCGTGGGTGTGTGCAGTTAACAACCTCCTGCAAATATACGGGGGTCAAATGGGGGCAGTGAACGCCCAGCGGAGAGAGGATGGGATGGCGGCGCAGCAGGTTGGTCCCACGGGGCGGGAAGGAGATACGGAAGCAGATCCTAATCAACGCCTGGCCAGACCCTCGGGTACAGACACATCAGTCAGAGCAAAGATGGAGGGAGGAGAGGGGAAAACAAAGCATGAAATGAGGTGTCAGGACAAGAGGGAATAAGGAAGGAATGGGGGCAGAACGGGGACCGGGAACAGAAAGATGGAGCCGGGCACACAGGCAGCGAGACTGAAGTTAATCGGCCAAATGTGAGGTTTCACTTGTTTGCATGTTGATGTGCTGCATATTTAATTGCATATTTAATTCCATATTCAAGTCCACACAAAATCCACTGCCTGCAGCAATTTGCCCCATCTTTCCTCTTTGTACTCCTGTCAGGGAAGTTGCTAATATTCAAAAAGGACACCGGGGTCCACACCTCACACGGTGGACGACAGGTATGAAGTCAGCATCGGTGCAGCAAATTTACACCTGCTATATTTCATTGATGGTAGTTTAGGATCTTGAATCCCCATAAGATGTATTTCCACAGGAAAAAAAGTCTGGGAACGTACCCTAAAGTGAAAGTTGCTTTGAGCCAAAGGTCTCATCATAACACTTCCTGATCGAAAGCTCCTTCCTACCAGGAACCTTTTGTGAGGGGTAACTATAACCCAAAGGTTCCGCTTATGGTGGAAATAGCTCCAATATAGTCCTGCCATAAAATACTGCTAGACTAACTACAGTTTTTAATGCTCTTTTGAAACCCTTAGCCTTTTACCAGCTCCAGCACAGGTCAGCGTGGCTCCAAATGGGAGCCCGTGGCAGACAGTGAAAGGTTAGAGACTTGGCTCCGAGGGCCTTCCATGCGTCCTCAGACCAGAAACACTTAACCTTCTGAGTGTGGAAAGCACAAGTGGCGCTGTGTGTGTGTGTGGTTTAGAGAGAGTTACATGAGTGGGTAACGAAAGACAGAAGAGATGCAGTAGTGTGTGTGTGTGTGTGTGTGTGTGTGTGTGTGTGTGTGTGTGTGTGTGTGTGTGTGTGTTCTCTCACATGTGCATATCATTAGGCGACTTTAAATGACAGAGGACGTGCATCCATCACTCATGGCATGAAAATGACTCGATGAGACGCAACATCCATTGGAGGTGTAATCGCTTCCTGGCGCCCAGTGCTTTGAGCGTATCTGTGAGCACAAGTACATGAGATCGAATGCTAACCGGTTGTGACTGTTTCCCGTGGCCACATGAATACCTTTAAATGGCCGCTGAGTGACGGGCACTCGGCCGGCGAAATGCCGCTGAGCCGTCTGGCTCATACGAATGTGTCTGCACTTCAAGCCGCCCGTCCCGCAGGGTCAATTCAAATGTCATAACTCGACAGGAACTGATGGATCAACACAAATTGAAGTCTCGGCTCGCTGTCTCGTTTGATAATTACCTAATGGCCAATAATTCTCCATACAAATACGGGTATCGTGTTCCTCAGCGGGATGAGTCACAGACGGGAGCAGGAATGAAGAGGAAGAGTCTCAATTCTAAATAAGATCTCCACCATTTAAATAACAGAGAGATTAGCGTCCATTACAGAGGATGGGAATCGGTATCAGATCGTTAAGCAAAATAAAAAATGGTGATATGGCCGACTAAAGACAGGAAGGTGTGTAATTTAGGAGGGTAGACTTCATGGCCTCCAAACTTCAGGAAGAGGTAAACAAGTTGCTTGGAAGCCTATAAATAAATGTAATTAAATCTTCAGCTGCTCCGGTGGAGCTTCTTCACGGTCAGACTGCACAGGGGGGAGGCGACATCCCTAACCCCCCCCCCCCTTATCCCCCCCATGCTGTGAGTGAGAGGCAGTAGTTGCACTAGAAAAACGGAGGCAGGTGTAGCAGCCGCATGAGAAGCAAGACACATAAAAGCCCAGCGCGTGAGCGGAGAGGGAGAATTTCAAGGGGGTGAGGCATGAGAGCCAAAGGGGGGGGGGGGGTTGGGGGGTGCTGGGGAGGCTGCTCGTGACGGTCCCTTTTTCCGCTGATATATATGCATGAGGATTTCCTCATCATATCTGCCGTCGATTCCCCGTACCTTCTGATATTTGACTGACAGCTCGCATCGGCACCAATAAACCCACACCATTTCAGGGGGGCCGGCCATCGCTGTGCTGAATTGAGGATAGAAGGGGAGAAAAAAAAAAAAAAAAAAGCAGTTAATTTGTTTTTCTGGCGGCTGCTGGCGGTGATAGCACGCGCATCCGCTTGCCGGCGGAGCGAGGTTGTAAATTAGAACAGGGCCTCAATAGCGAGTACAGGAGGCTGCAGCTTCTGCGAGGGGGGAGCTCATTGTCGACAGCGGTTAGAAATACTCGGCGGCGTTCTACATTTGGGGCGACGGGCGACTCGCGGGGAGCAAATTGTGCACAGATATGAATTATGAAAAGCAAAAAGGAACCGCTGTCATTTACAGCTGCATTCGCTCCATGGAGAGTGACTCACTCAATCGTGGCACATATTGGGGAGTGAAGAGAAAACGTTGGCCTCAAGAACACATTAACCGGCTCTAATTGCTGCAACGCACCGCAGCTAGTTGCATGATGCTAACATACAGTAAGTCCAAGTCCAACATCCTGGGCATGTGAATGAGGCGGCGAAGCCCCTCGCATTTAAGAAAGCCACTGCGGTGCGTTTCATACGTGTCAAGTGTTGCAAAGGAAGTGATTTGTGGTTTTTGCATACATTATTTATGAAACGCTAGAGAGATGAATAGGGATGAAGTGAGGCAGCGCTGGAACGCTTATCCACAAGAGATGGGTTTGTCCTGCGTGCCAAGTGTGCGGCCTTATGCATATTTTACAAATGAGCGGGCTAACATTAATACGCTTCGCTCTGTATCGGTGCCGCTAACAGCCCTTAAATGCCAGATGAGATGGTCGGATCAAAGAAATCCACCTTCAGTGCATTAACCGACGGCGGAATTAGGTAATGCACCTCCGCTTTAGCCGCATCACGGCTTAGAGTCACCGCTGAGACGCCCACACAAACATGTCAGAGGGATTTCGGCGTGCCTAGCGCTAGCTGTGCGTCGCCCGCCTCGGCTTCTGACGCTTAAAGCCACAGTCTGAAACAGGTCCAGTATCTCCGCCGCACCAACGGGAGGATTAATGCCGCGGCCTTTTTCTTTTCATTACAAAGTGCTCCGGCACACTGGGGATGATAGGTTTTACTTCGGTGCTTCCTTTAGAACGAGAAGAACAATGCGATTGCGGATGAGCGCGCCAGAAAAAATGAAAAAAAATGGCGCCAGTGACAGAAAACTTCACAAAGACAAAAATCCAATAAACACGCCTCGCGCGCGGTTTAATTGGCGGGAGGTCTCGGGGACCTCACAGAGCTCGCATTAGCACACTTAATAGCAGAAAATCGCGATCTTGTGTGAATTCAAGCAGGACGTGGGAGCTCATTTTGTCTAATGTGGCCTGGCTAAATCGATAGCTCTTTCAAGGACAGAGAGAGATGAGCTGTGAAAGAAACGCTCAAGTACGGAAGGATGAATGAAGGGGGGGAGAAAAGAAGAGGAGGAGAGGAATAAAGACAAATCAAGCCACGTCGAGGAGAGCGTGAAGGTTAAAGAGATAGGGAGCGAGTACGGAGTTAAGCGGCGTGGGCTCGTGTGGCTTGACAGCACGACGCTGGTTCTGAGGAGTACAACTTGACGGCGACTACCTTTCAATCCCGTACATCCTGTTGCTGTGCGATAGGATAAAAGCGGAACGGACGGTGCTAATTGGCTTGCGTCGCTGTCGGATTTCTGCAGCATCGCAAACAGAGAAGTGGGAGAGGGGGGATATTACGGCGCGCGGATTTGTAAACAGCGGCTCCGAAGCCCGGCTTTTCGCGCCTTTTCGAATCGGCGGAGGCGCCGGCGACAGCCCGACATTGATCCTGGTTGAGTGAGTGAGCGACAGGGCGGACGCGGGCGACAGACGGGACGTGTCGGCACCCGGCGGGGCTGTCGGGGCAGCTGAGCGGCGACACGCGGCCCGGCGACGGGTGACGCGGCGAGTCTGAGCTGCAGAAGCGCCGTAAATATAAACAGCCTCGCTACTGAGCGGTGACGCCGTCTCCGTGACACGTACGGAGGATGTGAGTCACAAACGATGTTCTTCAAACCCTGACCTCCCGATTAAGTCATGTTGGATCAGACCATAATATGTCTAATCCGCACACAAAAACAAGATGGAGCGCGAGCTCAAGTATAAGCCGTACACACAAGAATTAAAGCCACCATTAAGTCCCCGAGGCTGAGAAAGTTAAAAACTTCCCTCTGATGTGGGAGAATGGAAACCTGGGCTTTTTGGCAAAGGTTTCGTCAAATCAAAAAGGAAAGAAATGCAGATACGCCCGTTTGATGAGGACATCTGAAACCTCTGACCAGGTTAATCTCTTTGTTCTACACGAGCGTGTGGATGCGGCGGCGGCGGCGCAGGCAGAGTTTCATTGCTGGCCTCTCTGCGGCGCGTCAGCGTCCCCCAGGCCACGTTCCAGGCAAAGACCCCACCGCTGCCTGCTGCATACAGACAAGACGCGCAGCCTCGCTGCGCCGAGGAAGGTCTGAAGGGCACTGCCATTTGTCTTGGCTTATTTAGCAATCAGGCAGAGGAGAGACGTGAACGGGGGGGCTTCGAGGGGCCCGGTGACCAAAAAAAAACACAGAAGTCACGTCTGAGGCCAGATCACTCCAGAGGAACCGAGTGGGAGAAGAGCGCGGCCTCAGCCGAAAGGGGACGGGATTAGCATTTTAAACGGGAGGTTGCAGCACCTCTTTGGACGGACGCTCGTCACTCAGCAGAACGCTGGCAGATCTGATCGCGAACTGTGACGACAGGCGACAGCGACCTGATTAGCGCTGCAGCTTCGCTGTGTTGAGTCCAGGCCGCTCGCATTAATGGCAGACGTCATCTGTGTGTGCTTAGTGAAAACCGTGCTAATCCAGTTCAAGCTCTTAAGTTTAGTTTAAGGAGAAATGGGCCGTGCAGGTGCATTAATGGGGAACAATGGGATGAATTTCAATGTATCTCCATGGGAGATGTGGGCGCTGATGTCAGAGTCCCCTCACAGGCAGCGGATTGTACTGTACGCACGTGTGTTTCCTCCCAAACAAGTGCTTGTTCAAACGGTGGAGCATCTAAACCAAACATTTGCGGCTGTTGAAAGGACGGGGCCCGCTTCCAGCGTGCGCCGCGCTCACAGCTGCAGCGCACACTTCCATCGCAGAGGTAAATTGAGGTCATATGTTTATAATTTGCCCTTTTACTAATGCTGCCATTGGAGTAAAATAACATTTGAGAGCTGTAATTAGATTGCACCGCGCAATACTCCGGCTAATTAAGTCATATTTCAAGTTCAATAACGATCAAGTTGGCCAGATAAAGGCGGGGGGGGGGGGGGGGGGGGGGGGGGGTTTAACAATCAGGAAGCTTGTTACAATGCTCGGTTTTATTGTTGAGGTAGAAAGAGGCTCAGCGTTGAGGCAGCAGCTGGGTTTGCAATGAAATAATAGAAAGGCTGTGAGCATGAGTGAGATAAAGAATGGGGTCCAACTCAAAGCATCAAGTTCTCCGGATTTGATCTTGTTCAAGTTTTCCCTTCCATTTCAGCCTCCCGGCCTTTACTGCCCCTCGTCACCTGCACTGTGAACGGCAGATTGTCTCACCGTCAGAGGAATGAAGCACACGTGCGCTGACGACAAAGCCCCGAGGTCACGTGGAGCCTCGCTCCTGTTGATCATCATCTGCTCTGGATCAGTTCAGTTCATTTGGTCCAGGTCGTTTGCATTGGCTTCATTACAGCGTTCCATCAATAAGCGCTTCCCTTCTCCCAGCTCCGACATATACGGCATGAGAACAGAAACGCTGCTTGCCCGTGGAGTATGGATGCAGACACTTCCTTCCAGGATTCATATAAACACAATCTGTCACATAGCTAGCAGTGTCAGCATTTACATATTTGCCTGCCTCTGTTGCAGTGAATGCTTTGTATGTGTCATAAATGGAGCCGTTTACGCTGCCAGCAGACAGAGGTGACTGCATTTTTTTTTATTTTTAGGCAAATTAAATGCTCGGTTAACAGGGTTCATGTTTAACTAGAATCCGACCCGACACGTGTTCCTATATGTGCAGCGCGTCCTTCATCTCGCCCTTGCCGTGCCTCCGCCACCGGGCCCCGCCGTGAGAACATCTCCTCCATTACCGCCCTTGACACTGTGCCCGATTGGATTCTTATCTGCCATCTAGGCCGCCGCTCGGCCCAGCGCTATCTCCCGCCACAGCCTAATTGAATCTCAAGTGTTGGAAGTGCAGTGATACACTGACCACACCGTGTCACTGCCAATAGATAAGGATTCCTGTTGGAGGATTGGACTAGCACAATCACGATGTCGACACCTTGATAAAGACCCGACGAGCGCTTTGGGCTGGTTCTGTGTGTTGGCGGGACTTCGCATGGATTGAGAGATAATGGATACCCTCCATTACAGGGGAGGTTGTGTTCATATCCAATAATCGAATATCCCATAATCCTGCAGTGCTCTGTGGGTAATTTGTTGAAACTTAACCGGTGAAAGTAGGACAGGGTGCTGCTGTTTTCCATCGATTGCTACATAAAAACCTCAATTCCGCTGGGATGCATAGGATATATTATTTTCCTCACTGCTTTAAGCCGTGACCAAAACTCAGCCTGAAGAATCCGCGCCTCAATAAGACAGTAATAAATACAAAAATCACCCGTTGTTGATGCTCCTGAGTAAGACCTTGAAGTGTTGGAGTAGTGATTAAGCACATGCCTCATTAACTCCACGTCTCCACCTCACATTCATCCTGTTAAGCCGCTGACCTTTTCAGCTCCAACATGGCCGTCTTTATTTATTATTAAATGACACTCAGACCCCTTACCTTAAGAGTGCAAATCCTTTCTTTTTGCCTTTCTTCTCCAGATCCTCCACCGACTCGCTTTTCTTCTTCCCTTTGCTCTTCTTCTCTTTCTTCTTCAGGGCGTTTTTTTTCTTCTTCTTCCCGTCGTCGGCGGTCAGGTCCTGGCGGGAGGAGCTGCTGACGGGTGTCTCGCACCCGGAGCTCTGCTCCGACACGTCGTCATCTGAAGACGGCAAAATGAGGAAAGACATGGGATTTACGGGCAAATGTCCCAATATCATTAGGCGATATTAGCGACGAGCTCACTGTAATTACATATTACATGGAGGATGTCATTTCCCCTCAGCACGCCACAAGGTAGCGCATAAAAAAAAATGCTGCTGTAAGATATAAAGTTGCTCTTGCTAAAATGCTGAGTGGATAAAATCATGTAGCATTTCATTAAGGTACTTAGACTAAGCGCTGTCCCTTGGCAGGCCTCTGGCTCCACTGGTGTGCCAGAGTGTCATAAAGCCTGGGGTGTGTGTGTGTGTGTGGGGGGGGTGGGGGTGTGTGTGTGTGTGTGTGTGGGGGGGGGGGGGGGGGGGGGGGGGCATTGACAGTTTAGTGTCCAATTTAAAAAGCTTTCGTTGTCAAAGGAAGAATCCGATTTTATAGCAACAGTGACAGTCGAACAATAATGAGGGGGCTTCATTAAAGCATTGTGTGTGATGCCAACGGCAGCAGCACTTCAGTTCTCACCATCCTCAGAAGGGCCGTCGTAGGACCGGTCGATGGCGTTGCGGAAGCTCTGGTTGCAGCCGCGGCCCCGCACCATGTGCGTTCGCGGGCGGTGGAAGGGGACCTGCTCCTGGACGTGGCTCCTCTTAGCCTCAGACACGGCCGTCTGGAGGCTCTCCAGGGAGCTGGACTTCCAGAGGCCCAGGGTGGGGCCCAGCGCTCCGCCAGGCGAAGGCTCTGGGAGAAAGAGGAGATACGAGAGCATGGGAGGACCTGTGAGTGAGGGCGGTGGGCGGACGGTGAGCAGAGGGTAACAAAGGGAAGATGGGAGGGAAAATACAGAGTTTAGATAAGCATAAGCATAAGCAAGGCGAGTTAATGAAGGAGCACTGGATCCAGAAAGCCAGACTGTAAAAACTCAAACAGCAGAACATGAGATCACTCTGGAAGAACAAAAACAGATCTGTGAGAGACTTTTCCCATTATCCTGATTATGAATGGTGCCAAATGAGACAACAACAACTGGTGTCAGGTCCTCCATGAGTGGCTGATGTTGGCTTCTCATTTATGAAATACTCAGTTTCCTTGTTTTTCCATATCTTGTCCAAAGATTAACTGCTCATTCCTGAAGAAGAATGCCTTCGTAAAACTAACGCCTAACAGTAACATTTATATTAATCGTGTTTCTTGTTTACAACATTTTTCTTGTCTTGACTGGAGCTAAAATTTAATGAAATGCCTTTATCTAATGTTTTTATACGTAGAAATAAAAAATACTGCAAACAGCTAAGTTCTGAAAGTACATGTTAAAATGGTGGGTTTAAAGATTGAAGCAGGATTTATTTTGTATTTTTATTTTGTAATTGTAAACAATTTTTTTGTCACAAGAGGGAACAAAGACGGAGTCAGACCACATTCTGATTTTTTTAATTAAGTGAAGAAATCAGGTAACTGCAACTGCAGGAAAAAAGAAAAAGGTTATATAAATTTTGCATATGACAAATATTAAGGTAAAAAATAAAATACAGTGAGGGTTAGAACCGGAGGCAAAGGAGAGAGCGTGAAAATAAATCTTGTCATAAAAGTCAGAGGCCTATAGGAGTAACATAAAGAAGCAGGGGAAGAGACGATGAATGGGAAAAAGTGGTACAGGGACGGCTAAGGAGCGGCACTATGGGAACTGCCAGGCTCACGCATAGACAGAAGAGAGGGGGAATAAATGAACTGCCGTCATACTGTTCTCAGGTACGGCCTCCAACCAGTGGGAGGGAGAAGGGGGAAGACGGAGGAGCGGCAGAGCGATCAAGGCCACGGCTGATTCAGCAGGGTAACGAAGGGCGAGGGGGGGGGTCAGGAAGGGGGGATTGAGGATTGCAGGATACACAGTTGTGTGTAAGGAAATTGGAAAAACAACAGGAGCAACCGGCCCGTCCCAGAGTTGTCCATCGCACTCAGACACTTTGAAACTTTGCTGTATTCTACTTTCTCGCATCGCGACACTCGTTGCCTAGAACTGTTTCTTCAGTCTTGTCAATGGCTTCAAAGTGCAGAAGCAGAGTGGGGGAAAAGGACAAGTGAAACTGAAGCTGTGATGGAGTCAAAGGAGGAATGGGGGGGGGGGGGGGGGTAAAAGTAAGCAGAGCGTTTCTGCCTTTCAAGTCCTAAATTGACTTTCTGAGAGGAAGTGGGATTTATGGGGAATAAGGGGTTATAAATAGAGAGGGGGGAGCGCTCAGGAATGAAACGCTCAATTTGAGAGGCAGGATTTGTGTCACAAATGTAATTACGGCTGTCCAGCTCACAGCCTGATAGAATTAAGCTCCTCGCCAGCGCGCTGCTGCACCATACGCAGAAACTGTGTACGTGGGCACGTGTGTGTTTACTATAAAACTTCAGAATTTTGTCCCAAGTATAAAAATATATATATATTAAGTCATGATACTGCTCGTGTGAGATACTGCCGTGTGTCCTTGAAAGCTTCAGACGAAACCGGAGGAGAAACAGCACCGCGGTTCACTTTTGTGTGTGTGGGGGGGGCTGAGTGCTCTCATTCCATGCATGTCAGGCGGCTGAGGCTGGAGGTAAATGAATAATGAGGGTTTAATAGGACGGATGAGCAGCGGAGAGGTGGCCATCATCGCCAGCGCGATCCAATGGAGGGTGAAATCGGCGTTTATCACATATCGCTGCCCGCCGTGCCAGCAGATGCTCTCGCGGTTCCGTTCGCATCACGTCCGCCTGATTGCCGCCGCTTCAAGCTGGTGCACATATCCGACAAACAAGCTAGCGGCCAAACAGGCACCGGTGATGGCGGGCGCTGCCCTTCACAGCTGTGGCCCTCCTCCGTCCAGGGTCAGGTGACGTCGTCACGTTTTTGGCTCCCTCGCCTCACGCCGTTAACGAGCTGCGCTGCGGGGAGCGTTCTGTCATGTGTGCAGGGGTTTAGAAGTACAGTCGCTGGAAGGGCGACACTCAAAGGTTTGAATGGACCATGTACTGGATCCTTAACTAAGTGAAGGATGCTTTGATTAGGTTAGATTAGACAGAAAATGCCATTACAGCACAGGTGACAGGCGTTTCCACACCCACCTGCTCAGAACCGCGACACAACATCTGTACATCCACCGGCAAACATGCCTCGCGCTCACACATCTGGGTGAGATATGTAAAGTACTGTACACGGTTACCTGTGCGGAGGCTGACTGCTGTCGTGTCTGTTTGGAGCGATGACAGCAGTGAAGTCTTCGCCTGGAACGTAGCCTCGGGGTCCTGCTGCGCTGACAGGCCCCGCGAAGGCTAACGCCACTCCAGCAGGATGCTCTGTACTTTAATAAGCGGCTGAGACGTCTCGATACATTTCAATCTCAGCTTTAATGTTGTGACATCTGAAGAATAACTATATTTTATGTAAATAACGAGAAAATTATAATTGCACTCTTGGAAATCAGAGTCGGAGCTCAGGCTCGACACTCACTCGCCAGCGGCTCCGCCACAGACTGGCTGCAAGGTTGCCACGGGTACAACAAAGTGCCTCCATCAAAACAACCGTGGGTGGGAACCGGTTTGTGAGTGTGAAAGTTACCAATAAGACACTTTAGGCGACAAGATAGAAGGTCTGGTTGCTTCTGACCATGGACAAATGCATGAGCACACCATAATACACACACACACACACACACACACACACACACACACACACACACACACACACACACACACACACACACACACACACACACACACACACACACACACACACACACACACACACGCTATTCCATCACCTATTCAATCTCAGCACCAGCCAGTAAATCCGGGAAGCGCTGTTCTTGACTGTAGTAAAACAGGCCCTGACCTGCACTCTGCAATAAAAACGTATGACACATACGCTCACACACCTGTAAAAGAAAGTCTGACCTCAGGGTCAAATATTTTTTTAGAGGTTGTTGAATTTAATCCAGCAGAAGCATCAAATACAGTGCTTGAAGCCATGAAATGGCTTCTTCCTGTATTATAGTGTGATAATAAAGCAAATTACAGGAGCCTAAAATAATCAGGTACAACAATAGCAATAAATACAAGACGAACAGGATACTAGCTTACATGGCTCCATCTTTAATTAAATGGATTAAATATAGGGCCTTAAACATGAGAATGACAAGACAAGCGTCATAGACACCCCATCATTTTTCAGGTGCTGGACCACGACCTATTTTTTTAAACTGGACTCTGAAGTGAATCCCAAACAGCTGTGAAGCCAGCAAAACAAAATTCAATCCATGTTGTGGAAAAAAAAATCTAACGTCCATTCCAATTAGGGACCTGTCCAGTCAATAAACGTCCCTCCATCGCTAACTCAACGCACTCCCATAGATCAGAGGCGGAGGCTGAAGCCGGGTGGACGCACCGCTCTGGCAGTTAATTGTCTTCAGCTGTTCAGATGTATGGGGGAACGGGGGACATATGGGCTCTATGTATTTATCCTCCGACTAGATGAATGGCTTTAATAACCGGAGGGGACTTAAAAGGCCATTCCATAATTGCTGCTTACCTCTGCTGGATTGCAGCCTCGCGGCGGGGGTGGCGGAGTATGGATGACGGCTGGAGCGGGCGTTGGCGAGTGGGACGTGTGCCATTTGTGAACGGGCAGCGGTTAAAAGTGCTCGTGATGGAAGAAAGTCAGGTACATACTTGCAAGACTCTTAACAATGGCACAAAGACCCCTGCATACTATTAACGTTGCATGTTTATAGTTATATTGCTAGATCTGCATTGTGCTAACAGGTCCATGCATCCTAGTTAATCTGAGCCACAACCTGATCCAAAAACTACAGTTCAACAATCATTCAGTTATTATTTTATCCATATGCCGTGAACATGCTCACTTCAAATTGGTGCAGCGTGCCGACTATCAACTTAAATCAACAACCCTGCGTGAGCATACTTAGAGGAGGGAGACGGGGGAGAGTAAAGGAGCGCGAGGGAGACAGAGCGCAAGAAAGAGGAAGCAACAGCGAGTCCTACGTCACCGTGACAAAAGGAAAGCAGAGGCTTCGAGCTGGAAGGACGCCGGACGGGTTTAAAGTCGCATTGTGCCGAGCAGAGACAACAGGGACTAATGGGTGCTCAGAGAGCTGGCACCGGTGGCCGTGCTGCAGGGTTAGCTGTTAGCCAGGCAGCTCTGCGCACTCACAAAAGCCACAGATGGCAAGAAATGTACAAAACGACTGCAGGGGGGGGAAGAAAGCCTAATACAAAGAGAAACTGGCGCAAAAACAAACGATATCACAAGCAAGCGCACATGTAAGTGGATGTGAGCGAGGCTGAGGATCGCAGTATAATCCTGCAGAGTGTGTGTACGTGTGTGTATTTTGGAAGGGCTGGATGAGCTCCCAGGTGTGTTGTAAGAGGGCAGCCTGCTGTTAGAGGAGATGTTACACTGCAAAGGGGAGAAATGTAGGGATGAATGAGGGGATATCTGTCCATTACTCCTTTGGCTGCCTGTGGGCTGTGTGTATATACAGTACACACACACACACACACACACACACACACAGGGTGGAGAGGATGCTGGGTAGGGTCTGACTCGGTAGATGGAACTGAGACTGGAGCATGTTCACCATAATCGCATAAGGCTGGAACAGATACAGCTGCAGAGGAGGGAGGGAGGGAGAAAAAGAGGACTGAAGACAGACAGACAGACAGACAGACAGACAGACAGACAGACAGACAGACAGACAGACAGACAGACAGACAGACAGACAGACAGACAGACAGACAGACAGACAGACAGACAGACAGACGAGGAGATGGATCAGCCTGTTGAGAGAAAGGGAATAAAAGCGATCCTAAATGGAGGATCACATTTACGAGAAGGGAACGGAAAGAAATAAAAAAACGAAGCTTGGGATTGGGAGGATGGTAAACATGAGGATGAGCCTGGCGACAGAGAGCAGGAGAAAGAGAATAATCAAGAGAGGGGCGATTGGAAAAGAGGCAGGAAAGTGGTAGCGAAGATGAAAGTGGAAAAAGGAGAAGAAGAAAAAAAGATCTAAAAGCGCTATTGAAGATGGAAACTCCAAAGACAGGAGAATCAAGAGAGATGAGAGAGAGACACAGCGGAGGAGAGGAGAGACTGGGACCGTTTGGATAAGTGACAGCGAGAAAGATGGAGCGAGAGGAGGAAAGAGGAGTTAGAGGAGCGAAGAGCTCCTCGCAGCGGCTCTAGCCAGAGAAAAAAAGGGTTTTAGCCAGATTAAAGAAGCCAGGCAGGCCTCTTAAGACCATCCGCCTAATGAAATATGTCAAAGCCCATAAAGAAACACTGAGGCCATTTAGGGAGGGGTGGGGAGGTGCAGGAAGCGGGGAAAATGCACCGCGTCAGCAAAAATGGGAAACACGCAGAAGCCCTGTCAATACACATTAGCCAAGATGTCAACGGGGGGAGGGCATGAATAAAAATACCCAGGCAGTGCCGCAGCGGAGGAATTGATCGCTTTATTTATCATAATGCTTATGGCTTCTGATCAGGAATGCCAGGAAAATCACAGTGGCCGCGGGGGAGGGAGGGAGGGAGGGAGGGGGAGGTGAAGACACTTGTGGGAATGCTGAGTGTGGGGGATCTGAGGTCAGCGCTCGGCCCATTCGCATTCCAGAGCGGGACGCTGCCGCTGGTGGGTTTGAGGGCAGCGTCCCGCTCGGCTCGCTGCTGTACGACCAGCACGGGAAAACCAGCCGAGCGCACTTACGTCCGACTCCACTCAAACGCAAGGAGAACTGTGTTTATACATGAGGAAAAGCAGCTCTGATGATCAACAAATCTCCCCATCGACTTTAAATTAGCTCCTTCATTGTGTTTCATGCTTTCTTACACTTGTTTTGTTCCCCATGCATAAGCGCTAATATGGTGGGAACTTGATTACTGGGCTCTAAATGTACATTTAATGGGTCTCTGTGCAGGTTGCATCTTCATCCGATGCCTTCTCTACTGTACCCGATCAGACTGAGTCAGGCTTCCATCACTGCCTTAATGCGCACATGTCCCGGGTGCTTACGCGTCTACCGGAGTGACACGTTAAATTCCTGTCACATTTGCATAACAATTACACGTCTGAGAGGGGCTTCAGACAGGGTTGTTACTGCACTCTGCAACGTAAAGTGCCTCAAATCTTGACAGTGAGCTGTGCATGCAGCACCACAGCGGAGCATTTGCCCGTCAGCGGAAGAAAATGGTAAAACTGACTTTATATTTTACCTTTAACCAGTGCGATCGGAAATAAAACGAGGCGAAGCCGACCGTGGAGGAATAAGCGAGGCGGAAGCCATTGTAATGCAATATGGCTGCTGTCAGCTGGGAGAGGATTGAGCGCTGTGGGCCCGCTGACCTGGGCGGCTATAAAGCAGCGAGAGCTCAGACACTAAGTGCTTCACAACTCAACTTTGTCAGCCGGGGAGTGGAGGGAAGGAGGGGGGGGAGGCAGGAAAGATATGATACAAAACATGGCAGGTTGGTGCAAGTGTGTTTTAATTATATGAGGCACTCACCCCTGTGCTCATCCAGACGCCCCATGTTGCTCTCATCAGCCACTACGAGGGGAGAAACACACACAATAAATACTCCTGTCTCACAAACACTGAGAGGAACACTGCATGCACCTTCCTCAGCTTAGTTTCAAAAATATAAAAATTATACTGGTGTTTACTGGTGCTGGTATGACTTCCTGCGAGTGAGGGACAAAATGACACAGGCTGAAAGAGGAAATGAAAAAAGCAGCAGAAACATAAGAAAACCACAAGCCAGAGATTGTGACTGTGGGAGAAAATGAAAACAGAGGTGAGACAATGAGGAAATAATAAACGGGAGGGAGGACAAAAACAAGTTGAAAACCCCACCCACCACCGCCTAATCTGCCTGAACAGGATTGCAGTCGGCCTGCGGCAGCAGCCACAGGCTGCGCATCACCAGACGCAATAATAGGTTTTCATTAGGCCGCTATTTCTCTTAAATAATCCTTTTCATTTTTCATGAGGTCAATTTTCCCGGCGGACAGATGGTGGAGAGAGGAAGAAAATGAGGCGGAGGGGGAATTATTGTTGGGACGCACTGTGGGGAGGGAAACGCAGCAGCAACGACGTGCGCCGGGACGAGTCGAGCAAACGGCGGCGAAAAAAACAACACAATCAACAAGAATAAACCTGAAATTAAAAAGAGCCCGTTTCATACAAATCCAGCAGAGACACATCTGTAGCCAGCGAGACAAAGAAATGAGAAATATCTTTCTCGTGCATGTGTCAGATAAAATATATTTTAAATTCTTTCAAAACTTGGGAGGAGGAAAAAAAAAAACTATTCCAGGCCACATGACCCAGGCAGATAAAGAAAAGCTTCCTTTTCTGTGGAGGAAAGATAAAAGTCTGCATGGCCAGCAGCCAAGTGTGTATCCTCCTGGCACAGTGGAGGGGCTTGAACCTGCAGTGAGTCACCATGCAGTGGACCGCTACTGGAAACCTACAGGACGTAGTGAGGTACAGTACTGTGGTGCAGCGTTTAATGCACGTGGACATGAGGGAAGGAGCAGCTGAGCCAAAGGACAAAGGAAGGTCTAAGGACAAAGAGATAAAGATGAGGTGAGTAAATAAGACCCGGCGTCTGAGACTGTGAACCAGTTCCATGGGTTTAGTGGGACTCACTTTAATGGACCCTGCTTCACCAGCAGATCTGACCTCTCAAACAAAAGCCTTTTTCCCCTCTTTCTGCAGCTGCCATTCAATGCCTTTGCATTCAGTAATTATCTCTCTGTATTAGGTTTTTATTAGCGGCGCTGCCGAATGCAGTTAATCCAACGCAATTTGCTGATAACGGCCTCATTGTGGCGGTTTACTATTGGCTCTGGTTGGAGATGTCAGAAGTGGCTTCCTGCGTCTTTACATGAAGAGCTCCTCTCCCTCTGCTCATTTCCTGTTCTTTTCTCTCTCCTCCATCCCCTCACCCCAGCCGGTCGAGGCAGGGGGACGCCCACCCTGACCCTGGTTCTGCTGGAGGCTTCTTCCACCTGGTGCTGCTCCAAGAGGAGGCTTCTTTATGTATAATCACAATCACAGAATATCGTCTTGCATCGTCTGTTCTATTTCTGACAAATCTGCAGCAGGGTCAGAGCAGAACTTACAGAAACTACAACTAAAAGTCAGGTTTTCTAAATTCAACCTGAGTTACTGCACAACAAAAATCCCAGATGACAAAGTGTGGAGTCTGGGCTACACGTCTCTAAAAGGTATAGTATGATGTTTCGATGCACTTAAAACCTTCTGGCAACTTAAAACCAATCCATACACGACCATTTTCCAAAGTGAACCACAGCTTTTTAGGCTGTTAAATGCATTAGTCTCCATTATTGCTTATTTTTATTTTTTTTTTTAAATCGACTGGCGGGGACTTACTGTCAGACTTGCATGAAACAGATATACATTATAGAAATGATTCTTTTCTGCTTCACGCTACAGTTGGTAAACAGACTCAAAGTTCGGTGCAGCTGCAGCGTCGCCGCCTCCGTTTTTTCCCTCTCTCTCTGCAGGTGTGAGCTCCGAGTCCACAGACTATTTGCTGAGGCATTCGAGGTCAACGCGGCGAGCTCACCTCTTTCTGTCAGGTGGCGTTTAATAAAAGCCAAACCCGCTCGCATACATGTGAGCGTAAGGAGCGACTCTCCCGGGGAACAAAAAAAAACATTCGGCTCTTTAAATACAAATTGTCTAGACGGGGGTCAGCATCTGAGGTCCTGTGTGTGTCTGTGCGCGCGGAGCACCCGCCACTAACTACCTTGTTTCAGCCCCGAGCTCTTCGGATGGGGAAGGGATGAATAGAACCGCAGAGGTAACACAGAAAAATAGGAAAAAACTGATTGAAATGGAGGACGGCCAGAGATGGAGATAGAAGCCAGACAGGAGAGGCAGATAGAGGTGGCTATTGGAGTGGTTCCTCAGTGGGATAGCGCACAGGCATTGTGTGTGTCCAGACCACCCTGGTCCTTAATGAAAGCCAATCAGCTTGGGTGGCAGAGGCGTGTGCCGCAGGAAGAAAGCCAATCCACTGAACCTAATGAACCGGGATTGGAAATCAGAGAGGTAGGGGAAGGAAGAGAGGGAGACGGGGGACGGCAGAGGAGGAGAGCGCTGGAGGGGAACGAGAAAAGCCAACGAATATGGAGGAAATGCATAGGAAGAGGAATTAAGAGAGAGATAAGGTGAAGACAGACAAAAAGGGGAGTGATCCTCCCCAAAGAGGTGCAGGCTGCTCTCACCTTGCGTGCACACAGCAACACGCACACAGGCGTGAGATTTGAAACCTCGAACCTTTCATCCGCACACAAACACACACAGACACACACTAGAGGCTTTCATCCAGTCCATTGTAGAGCCCCTGGGTTTATGGGTTCAGGAGGTCAAATCCCCTCAGGACATGGATAATAGGAGACGGCTACATATCACAACACAGCAATGTACTGATAAGAGGCATGTGGTTACTGGGGGGGGGGGTAGTCTTAGCCTACGACTAGACACACACGTCTGGCTGTACAACATGTGTGTTCCTTCATAGACTGATTTAGGTGATGATTCTGTGTGTGTGTGTGTGTGTGTGTGTGTGTGTGTGTGTGTGTGTGTGTGTGTGTGTGTGTGTGTGTGTGTGTGTGTGTACCCACACAGGTCCATGCTCTTGGAGGCCCTGTTGCGAGGCACGTTGTCCTCGTCGCTGATCATCTGGCTGTAGAAAGCTTCCGTTTTGTGGGGCGGCTTCTGAAACCCGCTGGGAAAAAAAAAAGGGAAAAAAAAAAGCACAATTACTAAAAATGGATCGCCGGATCAGTGTTTACGCTGGTAAACCGTTCCCATTTGTGCACAGTGTCTTTGCGTCTTGCCGGCTGCGTCACAAAAAAACGAAGTCTATGAACAAACATAAACAGTCAAAGGACCATTCGCTTTTCCTCTCCTCCAGATGGTATGACTAACAAGTGAAAGTGGTGCCAGATTATGACTCAGAGCACGAGATACTAAATGCACACACGCTTTTCACACACACTCGCTCACACTGTTGCCAGAACAACTGTCTTCCCTAAACCTCATGACCTTAAAAAAAACAGAATGCCAAAAACAGGATTGATAACATTTAAGCAGAGTCTCAACCTACAATTCTTTTGCCAACTTACTATAAAAGAAAAAGGTTCCCAAAATTCAAAAGAACAAAAAAAAATTAGAAAACCACCTGAGGTCCTTTTGATAAGATCATGGCAAGACATCAATCAAGGCAAGAGTATAAAACCATTTCTTCTGATTTAAGTGGACTCTAACTGTAAAACAGACTGAATCTAACAATTCTCCGCTGGCAGGTTTGGTGAGACAGCTGTGGAGGAGAAAACCTACTAAATGTGTGGCGAGCTGCGCGGCTGCAGACTGCATAGCAGGATACTGAAGTATCATGGCTCTTTCTAAGCCTTTAAACTCCGACAGAATTGACTCTATTATGCTATCAACATAATTACTGCTGCATAATGCAAATAGGCTATTGCAATTAGGCTGCATAGTCTAAATAATGCATATGTGCGTTGTAATATTTAGCATAATGACTCTTCTTTATCTCATAACACAGTGGCCCATATGAATAGAGTCATTACAGTATAATAACTCTGGCCCTCAGTGCAGCCTAATAGAGCGCTGATGGAGCTGTGTACTGTACATGTGTGTGTGTAATGGGGGGAGGGGGGGTACCTGGGCTGCAGGGGAGTTAGCGGTAAGTCTCTATTCATTTCTCTCATGGTGGTGGGGGAGGGCGGCGGGGGGAAGCCCTGCGCTGAGTTCTCGTCCCCGTTGCCGTAGTGACCGGCGCTGCCGTTGGTGGCTGCAGCAGGATAAGACGCTGAAAAGGGAAGACAAGAAAGCAACACTTGATTTCATGCGATAGACAAGAACAAAAAGAAGAAATATTTTAACTGTCAACGCATTTTTTAATAGAATTTAACTTTTTGAATTGTGATTAATAGTTACTGCTTACATTCTCGAGTTGCCTGTGAGCTGCACAAGTTAAATCAAAAGGAAAATGCTTTTTCCCTAAGTATCGTTAACTATTATCAGCTTTGACAAAACAGGTCCTGCTTTGAAGATACTATCAATGGGGGCAGTCATTTAAAAAGCCTCAGCCCGGCATCAAAGATACACAAACATTAGTATGCACATACAAATCTAACAATAATTTCCATAAAAAAGCCTCATTCCAACTTCCTTGCAACTCTTTCTGCAATATTTCCATAAACTGTAAAACCTCCAGAGTGCATCATTTCCCCATTGTAAAAGTCTTTGTATCGCAACCCCCTCAAGCTTTTTTGCAAAATTACTGTAACTGTACCGTTGCGAGTGTGATGGAGAGCTGACAGAGTCTCAGCTAAAAAAGCCTGTACAGCTCCCTGCATCTCAGGGGGCGACGGGAGGGAGACGGAGCATGAATCTAAAGCAGTTTGTTAGTCTTTTTCAGCGCAACAGCGCGTGGTTGCCGCACAACAGACTCTATGCAAATCCGGCCCACTTAGAACCCGTTTCATCAGCGTAATGATTCCAAGGTCAGATCTTTTGCACATGAAAAGCGAGCGTCGTGTTCGGAAAAACACAGTTAATGACTTTGCCTTTCTCCTGCTGTAAATAGGCGGCGAAAGGAGGCCGATAGAGCTCAGAGACGCTGTGACAGTGGTGTAATGCGGGGCTATAAGATTCTGCACACTGACCCAAACAAAATAAAACACATCACTCACACATGTATAGACACACACACACACTGACAAACACTGAGTGCGAGTACACAGTCGGTGGCAGATAACGCGAGTACACAAACACTCCAAGCCTAATGTTGACTATCCGACAGTTCAAACGGACAAACATTGTGCGCACTCTTATTTGTCTGTGTGCGTGTGGCTGCGTGCCCACCACCTCCGTAGCCGGGGTTCTCATAGTTGCTGGCGCCGTTCATGGTGGGCTCTGCCTTGGGGTTTCTGGGGGGTCCCGACGGCCTCTGGTGTGCATCGTGGCCCCGGGGCTCCTGGGAGGAAGTCACAGTAAAAGCAGAAAACCCAGTGACACTACGATACAGTATTTGAATTGCTCAATATTTATATAGATAGATACATTTTGGTCCTCACTTGGACACACACACACACACACACACACACACACACACACACACACACACACACACACACACACACACACACACACACACACACACACACACACACACACACACACACACACACACACACACACACACACACACACACACACACACACACACACACACACAATCTATAAACATCTGCCCAGTTTAAACTAAGCTTTGTAAATAGAGCCACGCTGATTGAATGAACTGTAGAAACTACAACTACAGTAAGTAGTATCTTGTCCTCACTTCTCCTGGATAATTATTTAGCAGGTAGATTAACTTCTGCTAAAAGCAAAAAAACTGTCAAAATTGACTTTACTTAAATTAATTTCTTATTTTTGGAAGAATGAGGATTACACGTTAATTTTGTACTGGTATAATCACATCTAGCAACCAGTCCACTCCGATTCATCTCAGACGGCGACACGACAGCAGAGCTTTGAGGGAAAATGAGCAGATTTAGAACAAATCTCCGAGGGGTTCTGCTACACATGCAGTCAAGTTGATTATAATTGGGAACGAAGCGTGTCATCTATTCGGGCTTAGGCGGCAACACAGGTAAGACTGTGACCATGACAACACATCACTCAACATCTGGCAAACGGGACTGCTTTGACTTTAATCTCCGACTCGGAGGTTTTTAAGGTCAAATCTAAATCTGTAGTCAAAAAGTAGAAAGGTTAGGAGGAGTGAAAATCACAAAAATGACCAAGTGGTTAAATTGCCATTTTTAAATCCGCTCACAAGTTTGGAGATGGGCAAAAAAAAACATTAGTACATATTTTCAGCTTTGCCTTTGGCGATTCTTTTGAGGCCGCGGTTTCAACACAGTGCAACTAATAACAAAACCTGCTTCTCCTCATGTGCACAATTGAAAAAGGCGGCAATTAAGATAATCCTGAGAGCTGTGACTGGCATGTTATCGAACAGCCATCCGGCATTTCAAAGGCCCCCCGTCCCGCAGACGGAGCCGGTGAGTGGCAGCGCAGGTGGAGGATGGGAAAAAAAACGCCTCCGCAGGTCAACGACACGGAGGCTACACCTCCCGACGAAGCAGAAATGAAAGGTTTATGTCCCTGGGGCATCATTAGTACCATACATAAGCACATCATACGTGTCAGTCATCACGTGTTCATATATGGGTTTTACGCATTCGCTTGCAAAGTTCTGTCACTTCTGTTACATCCCGCTGACACATAAAACACACGATCGCCCCCGTCCCTCTATTGCTCCATCAGTCTCCACAAACTGTGGGAGCGCCTAAGGCTTTCAAAGCAGGCAGACAGACAGCCAGATATCCTAATCCCACAACAATAAGGGGAGGGGGGGGGGTCCATCTATCAGGCCAGCTGTGTACAACAGGCCTGCGAGAGCTTCACCCGCCACACCCACATGTCAGCATGTCAGCACGAAAAAGAACCAGCTCCTCTGCCATTCGGTGTCAAACTTCCACATCAGCACTGGCCTCGCGTACAGTCAAGAAGGAGATGAATGGGCCTGATGAAGCAATTTGCTCCTCGTCTTTAGTGAAAGCTAATGATGTTAAGCTGTCATGTTTAACAAGACGTGTCTAAATGCTGCTCACACAGCAACTTCATTATGTTTACCTGATGAAACACACTCGCTGGCCACTTTATTAGGCAACCTGTACAGGAACACACTGCAGTACAGTACGCCATATGCTAAGTGTCAGTATGTACTGTACTTAGTATAGCATTTTAATGAGCTTGCCCTCACAAACATTAAAATTAATCATAAAATAACAACCTACATGATGAACGAGGCCTGCTATATTATACGTTAATATAAGTGAATGTGGCCATTTGAATGGAAATCAAACTGAAGACAGACGACAGGGATGAGGGGCTCATTGAGTTCTACTGTAGGGAGCTCAGCGCCCGTATCACCACGGTGTCACCAGACAGGCCGCTTATGGACGGGCAGAGACGGACTAGGCAGATGGAAAGTGAACTGTGCACTTTGAACTGGGCACCGACGAGACCCCCCCCTCGTTTCACTTCCCTCGCTCACCGACACACATTTTCCCCCAGCATCAACCTAAAGCGCTGTGAAACGGCGTTGTTTGCCTTGAAATCATCAGTCATGGTTCAGCACGGAGCTGAATAGACGGACTTAACTAAGAAACAGCGCCTTTCTGGTGCTTTGCCTTGATATCTTGATCTGAGCGGCCATCCAGGAGCTGATGGAGCAAGAACCAGACCAGCCCCGCCTCCAGAGCTGACTGTGATTTATGCTAATGTTTTGTTGTTTGTTAACCAGCAGGGATTAAAGAAACTGGCACGGCACTGACAGGATGTTTTCAGGCCGTCTGTGGGGATTGTTTTTGGGGAAGAGGTGAAAACACGCAAAACACATTTATCACACGGGTTTACGCCAAAAAAGATATTCACATGACTGTGTGACTCCTTGTTTGTCTATGAATTTAGCATTGCTTCATCTTCATGCTGAAATAAGTAGTTTGGATGTAATGAATCTTTTTCCTAGTGGGCATTTTGAAATGGGTTGTGGTTGCAGCTCCACAGACCAAAAGAAAAGGCAGAAAAGAAAAGAGACAGCGAGGTCCAAACGGGAGGAGACAAGGACCCAAATATCATGTAGTGAACAGGAAGTGAAGCAAAGGCAACCGCTGGAACCCAAACAGAAAAAGCAGAGACAGGCCGGCATGCAGGAGGATTCAGATAGGCTTTATTTAACAGAGGAGCGGCGAGCAGGTGAGAAGAGGATGGAGAGGGGACATTTCCCTCAAAACAATATGGAAATGAAAAAGGAAAAAAATAATACAAAACTTTACACAAGTGGACAGAGCAGGAAGGAGAAGATTCACCGTGTGCAGGCAACTCCAGTGGTTTGACGAGCGTTAGAGATCAGAGTTAGAGCTAGTTGTAATGAGGGAGAGCTGTGCACAGCATACAAGAATTTAGTATAAATGTTACAGTTAGTGCTGCTGGAAGAGGCAAGTGTTTCAGACTCCAGACCATAAGAAATCTACTCCTATGATACAATGATTTTGCGCTGGGTGTGCGTCAGAGTCCACCCGAGAGCCGGAGGTGGTGGAGTCTGAGGAGGGCCCGGTTGTGCGCGTAGTTATGCGATTGTGCGTCGGGTGTGCACGTGTGCGGGGCTCCGTACATCTGCACCGCCATTGCTCTGATGTTCTGCGTGTAGGTGGCAACGTCGGCGGCGGCGGCGGCAGGTCCGAGCACGCGCGCGGCCGCACGCCGGACGTTGCCCTGCGCGTCCACGCGCACGTTGTCGAGCGACAGCCGCTCTACGGGCGTTCGGCTGCGCCCGCGTCCCCGCGTGCACCCGTACGGGCACCGCCCCCCGTTCAGGTTGGAGTCCAGTGCGTTAACGCAGCTCAGCGTCCGGCTGTGAGCGAGCGCCCCCCGGCTATGCGCCTCGCCCGCTCCGCCCCCCCCGTCGTCCCTCAGCGCGGGGCCCGTCTCCGCGTGCGTGAACCTGTACGTGTATCTCGTGTGCGTGTCCCCCGGCCGGCGCCCGTGGACGTGGGCCAGCGGCTCGGACGCCCGCCTCCTCAGCGTGGCGAGGAGGGAGGAGGAGCGGCGAGGCGGCGCCGGCTGCTGCTGCTGCTGCTGCTGGAGGCAGGCGCTGGTGGCGCGTACCTGACTGTTAGAGGTCAATGGGGTGGCGGCGGCGAACGTGGGCGTGCCGGGCGCAGGGCTGCCGAAGATCTGCGAGGCAAAGGAGAGCAACACAGCATGATTTGGGGATATGAACTAACAGTCTTGGATTTTAAATGCAACAGGTTTTATTCTACCAATCCTCACTACAATAAGACCGTGAATACCATGGGCTTGTATAGACATGAGTGCCTCATATCGCTGACCCTGATGCAGGACGCCCCTGACAGGGTGTGGAACGTTTCCCCTTCTACGAGCCTCTGATGATCACGGGCGAGGAAGTGATCTTAATGTGAACGACACACGCCATTGATTTTGCTGTCACATCTGTGGCAGCTGCTTATGAATGCTGTAATCACTGGACACGTCTGGCTGCAGACTTCATAAAGATTCCTAAACGATTCACGCAACCATATTCATCTGATTCAAACTATACATAGAATTTTGAACATGTTGACCCAAATCCAGCCAAGCTTCAAAGGGAGGGGAATGAATCAGACAACAAAGATGTGACCGATGGTAAGAGGGAAATATAAGATTTATGGACATGACATGTTAAATTTTTTATGTATTTTTTCAAACCCTCACTGGAGAAATTTCACCTAATTCTAACACATTGATACATTTTCTCAAATCTATAGCAGGAAGTTAAAGAACGCAGCACATTTTAACCAGAATATGAGCAAAAAGTATTAGTGAATGTACAAAGTAGGAGATAGGACAATAATCACAAAAAGAAATAGTGATGCGTGACTTTCTGGATGGATTTAGAATAAATGGGAACATAAAGAAAAGCTACAGCTGCCTGTCAAACGTTTTTGTTTTTCTAAATGTCTGTGGAGACTTTGATGAGTTTATGTTGTTTATTTGTCTCCAAGGTTCATTTTATGTCTATTATTGGTTGTTATGTGTCTTTTTAATCTTTCTCTGCTTGTTATTTTAAGTATTTTAAAGCTTGTTTTGTGTCTATTTTGGGTTTATTATGTGTTTTGGCCAGTTTGTGTCTTCTTTGGTTACCTACCTCGATTACAGTTCAACAATAAATGTGCACTGGTACATCCTCAAAACTACCGTATGTGACACAGCTCTCAATATTCAGTCATAGCCCAGAAACCTTTTTGCTAGAATAGAGCCTGATCCGTTATACAGTACCTGTCTGGCTGCACTAAGTACTACAAGCTGGATTGTGCCCCTGGCGTTTCCCTCTGAGGACATGGAGCGTCTCAGCGTCTCCATGGCAGCATGGTTTGAGTGACCCAGCAGTGACTTGCCGTTTACTGCTATCAGCTGGTCGTTTACGTTCAACCGTCCATCCTGCAGAGGAAAAGAATCAAACGGCTGGTGAATGCTTCTGAATGAAGGATCAATTAAAATAAAGACAGTTTACCAAGTGACAGCAACAAAAATAATAAACATGCATTAGTATATAAAAATGTTGCACTGCAGGACTGGTCAATAATAAAGTTTTAAAAGGATAAGGACAAAGATGAAGAGAAATTGGGAGAGGTGTGAAATGTGTGTGTGAGAGAGTTAGTGAGAATGACAGAGAGAAATAGAAATAAGTGCAGAAAATGGAAGAAGATGGGGGAAGGCCAGAAAACTGTGGAGTTAGCAATCTGCTGAGAGCAGGAGAGCCATGATAAATACATAGAGCGGCTAATGGAATAGCCTCCGTGGGCACTAAATCACTTCTAAGTGTTTTAAATAGCAGCTTCTTGTAGAAAGGCAATGCAGAATAGTGCCCTGGAGGGAGAGACAGGGAGGTGGAGGGAGTGGACGAGCGACCGACACTCAGGAAAATAGGGTGAGAGAGGGAGAGGATCAAATGAGGAAACCTATGAAGGGGCAAAATGAAAAAAAAAAGGAGAGAGTCAGGACACACACGCAGTCTCCCCGGGCGTATGTGTGTGTGGAGGCACGGAGCATTATGGTCAGCGCTGACCTTTGACCCCGTCTCATTAAGAGCCCACCACTTGGGCTGACCTCCAGTGTTTGCATGTGTGAGACGTGCAAATCGAACCCACATTTTGGCCCCCTCATCAAACCCAGCGGCGTCATGAAAAATTTACAATTACGCCAAAATTAGTCCAACTCATTTCTTCTTCTCCGCGCGCAGCACGCAACATGTAATTTTAATTTGTTTTCTTTAGAGCGCTCTCTTTGAAATGATCACATGACAGGAGCGGGGATGAAGCCAGGGAAGTGGGTTTCCTTTGACAGAATAGAAGCCGCGGGTCGTGACAGCAGCCAAAACTCTGTAATGGAAATAGGTTAGATCTCTCCATGACGCTTCCTCATCTCCTCCCTCTTTTGCCTGGTGTGTGTGTATGTGTGTGTGTGTGTGTGTGTCTCCCTGATGGGTCCCTGCTTTGCACTGGCCCTGAACTGCAGAGTCTCATCAGGCCTCTTACGACTTTTCATTAGCATGCGTCAGCCAACAAGGAAAGAAGACACACACACACACACACACACACACACACACACACACACACACACACACGTTCCTCATGTATTGTGTTCTTGCAGTGTGTCCCCACTTTTCAATTTTCCCTTTCTTCTATTACTCCGCCTCTTCCCGTCTCTTCTAATTCAACGCTGCTCGATTCCTCGCTATTCGATTCCCACCATTCCCACTGTCATCTTTCAATGGGCTCCCTCGCTACCGTCTGTCTGCCTTTCTTCGAGTCTTTCCTCCTCTTATGTGGTATCTTGTCCCAGAAACCTGTTTCGCAGCCAGCCGGAGATCATACAGGGCCGTTCTGTTGGAGCCCTATCCGCATCAGCAGCTGTCAGAAAACTACTTCTGACGGCACTTCAGGGAGCTGCTGTCTTGGCTGCCCTGATCTCAGACCAGCCGTTTATCTTCAACGCCACACTCGTCTCTGCGCCACTGTGCAGATCTGGGAGCAGCGAACGAGGCGGCAAAAAGGAGTTGTGACACGCGAGGCAGCGCCAGATATTGAGACCAAGCGGAGGAGTCTCCAAAGTGCTGAAGCAGGATGTTTCTTTTCCTGATGTGCTCGTGAGCTGAAGTGAGTTCTGAGCGGCGCAGATAAGACAGCGGCAATGCTGATGTGACGAGGCCACGTGGGGTCAATTGGGGTTAAAGGTCGAGAGTCACTGAGCCGTGGGACGGGTTGTGGCCCCAGAGAAAGAGAGGAAACGAGGCCGAGAGAAGTGACAAGAAAACAGAGATGGGAGGAAACGACGAGGAACCAAATCAAGGAGAAGGAAAAAAGATAAAAAAGAATGATAAAAAAAACACAAGAATAAGAACAAGATTACTAGAATTTAGAAACATCCGGGAAGAAACGCATCCTCACTCGAGTGCTAGGTTTAGAATGAGACGATAGTTGAAAGAACTCCTGATTAGTTCTCTCACACACACTGTCCCCTCTTTCAGCGCGCACACACACACACGCACACACACACACACACACACACACGCACACACACGCACACACGCACACACGCACACACGCACACACGCACACACACACACACACACACACACACACACAGAGCAGTGTGACCTTAAAAAATGTTCCTGCTCTCATGTTTGATGTATTTTTAAGGAGCTCTGTAAAGCACCAGAAGATTTCTCTGCTGGTTAAAGCTTAATGAGGCGTTTAAGGACTGTAAAGACAGCTTTACAGTAAAAACAGGTCACATGTTTTACGTTACATGGTTGCTTCTTACTTGTAAATACACATTTACACCAGCAGGGTGTAAATGATGACTGATGATGACAGATTATCGGATTCTTTTTTTTTAGAACCGAATTGAGTCAAAACCTCATCCAGTAATAGGCTATTATTTTACCCCAAACACATCCGCTCAAGCTGGTGGTTTAAAAACCTAAAAAAACAGATGAAATTACACATAGAGGTTTATTGCTGTTGCTCTTGAAAACTCTATCTGTACGTCTATATAATGAACGGGCCCCGTGCGGCCTCCGTACCTTGTAAGCAGCGCCTCCGTGGATGATGGACTTGATGAAGATTCCCAGATCCTCCCCGGTCTCCCTGGACTTGTTGCCCTTCAGGCTGACCCCCAGGCCCGCTGAGCCGGTCTCATTGAGCGGGATCTCGTACATTAGCTGCTCTCTGCCGTCTCCCATCGCCAGGCTATTGGTGTCTTCACCTTTCTGAAACACACAGAGGAGGAGGAGGAAGAGTCGAAGGCGCATCAAACTTAAGTACTGGAAGACTTTTAAGATCAGAACTTTAAAATGTTATGTGAAAAGCACCTTCTCAACTAAAAAAGCCTCTTCATGCCTACTTTACATAATAACTAATGTGTATGATTGCTGATGATTAGAGCAGGAGCACCATACCTAATGCTCCCACAACCCTGATTATACCCTACACCAAAAGCCAGAAGAGGAGGGGAGAAGGAAGAGGAGCGGAGGATTAATGAGTCGAACGGAAGCTTGCTGCACGAAAAGGCGAAAAGGAAAAAATAAACCACGGTAAGAGAAAGGGGGGGGGGGGGGGGACAGGACGAGAGGAGCAGGTGCTGTGCGCGGGGAAGGAGAGATGAAGGTGTAGTGAGGGAAAAGAAGAAAGCTACTGTAGAGAGGTTATTCCATTTGGAGATGAAAGGCGCAGACGGAGAGCGAGCCATTTCTAAAGGAAACATAATAACCTTTTCATACCTCCTCCTGGAGCGCAGTGGGGAGAGGAAAGGGGGGGGGGGGAATAAGAGCGGCAGGGGGAGGAGGAGGGAGGAAGATGGAGGCACAGAGGAGCATTTAAAAGTAATAACCTCTCCCTGAGGTGCACCCGCTCCTCTCGCTCACACTTCCTCCCTCCGCCCCCCTTTACATTTCAACCTAATCTCTCAATCACACTATACATCACCCCCCCCCCCCCACCTCATTCATCCCCCGTTACCGTCGCTGCCTTCTGCAGGCCCCCCCCCCCCCGGTGCCACCCACCCCGCTCACCTGCTGCCGGCAAATGTGAAATGGCGGCAACAACAGAGCAACGGAGAGTGCGTGTCATTAGAGTGAAGCGGGGGAGGCCTCACCCCCCGCAACTTTAGAGGAGGGACGGAGGGTTGAGAAGGCCAAGGTGAGTCCACGTATGTCGGCTTTCAATTTCTATTTCGTCCAGGGTTGCGGCAGCCTTACGTCAGGCACGCTGGCCGCCACCGCATCAGGAATCAGCGCTCGCACTCTCCTCCTCGAGGCACCGCGTTGAAGGATGAGGGAGTCGAATATGCTCTGCGGTGGAATTCCTGTAAGGAGCTCAGCCTCATGCCGATGTTCCAGCACCCCCCCCCCCCCTCCCCCAGATTCTGTCTCCCCCTGTCAGAGCCGCGGCTTCGTCTGGACGCTTTTAATTAAAACAACAGCCCGTTAAAGGCCGTGAGGGACAAGCAGCTCCACGCAAACCTGGACGGGAAACTGATACGGTGCGCGTGTGTGTGTGTGTGTGTGTGTGTGTGTGTGTATGTGTGTGTGTGGGGGGGGGGGGGGGGGGGGGGGGGGGGGGGGGGGGGGGGGGGGGGTCATGATCTCACGCTGCTCACGGTGACATTTTAAACAGTCGTGACAAGTGGAGCCACGCAGGTAACCGGGTGATTTAACGGATCACATCAGGCCTCTTCATGTCTCTCACTCCGCTGTGCTCTGATTGGCTGAGCCGCCCAGCGCGACTTTGGCCACGCGGCCAGAGCTCACGCGTTGCTGCTCAGTTGTTTGTGCGCAACCACCATCACAACAGCACGGCTACAAATGGAAATACAAAAGCAAATTACACTTTTAATGCCTGATATGTTTTTCCACACAATTACCTGCTTAATAATACTTAAAATCACATCTCTCTTTCTCTGTTAAAAGAATCCAGAGCCTTTGACTGGGCAAATATATATATTTTCTATGAAGCTCTCGTATAATACATCATTCTGGCAGTAAAGTAACAAGGTCCTTTATAAGTGTATAAAGGACCTTGAGATGTAGATTTCAGCAGCACCGATACGTGCAACAACCCGATATTCAGCTCTCGTGCGATGTTCACACTCACTCTATACAGAAATAAAGCTAAATGCATCCTTTCAAAGCCACAGCTGAATTCTTCTCCCTCTTCAGTGTAATGTGAGACTTTCAGTCGGAGCTTATTTTTATCAACAAGGCATTTCAGCGCGTTGTAGCTCAAAGCCAGAGGAATTACAGAGAGACAACCCACTGCTTCACGCCTGAGAGACACTCGTGAGGTTTGGAATTTCGTCTCATCCGGCTCCAGCGACGCACGAGGTGAGGGCGGCCCAGTCAGAGCTCCGAAGGCTCCGCAGAACAACGTGCTGGAACTTTAGGGGAAACTTAAAGCACAAGTGCCAATTTAAATCTATTTACACAAGCAGCCGCAGCTCAGCGGTGGTCCACAAAGCAAGCACACACTCCAATATCCCACTTAATGCTCTCTCTCCCGGGGGCACGTTTGTCCCCAGGGTGGGTGAGACTCCCTGGCTCCGCTCCCCCGCTCGCCCCCCCCCCTCACGGCAACGGGCTCTTTAACATGCTTTTAGCCGGGAGAGAGACCACCCTCCTCAACGCCGAAATGAGGAGACAATGAGGAGCTTTTACCATAAGCTGGGGGTGGGAGACGAGGAGGGGTGCGATACACAGCGATTACACACAGAGCCTTTTGTCGCTGAGGATTTCAAAATGGGGGGGGTTTCAAAGCGGCGAGATTAGCGGTGAGAGCGACATTCAATTAAGATGAGATCTCGGCGTCCTCGATGGCAACGATGGAGCTGCCAATTAATCGCCTTAATGTCCGCTTTGCACCTTTACCTCACAATGAGGAGAAGGGAAAACAAAGCGGCGGGGTTTGAGCGACGGTCGCGTTGAAGGAAGAGGGAGGATCATGACAACGGAAGAGTGAGCAACGGGCTCCGGCTTGAAGACATCCTCACAGCGAGACAGAGATCTTAGTGGGAAAATAAAGATCAGAGAGACGGAGACAGGCTGAAACAAGGGGAAAAACAGTGAAACAACAAAGCCGCGTTCTGCCTGACGACCCCCGTTCCTCCGACCCGGCCCGGGCTCGCCGGCGGCGGAGGGTCAGCCATGTGCAGCGTGACCCCTCCATCCTGTCCCTGGCAGAGGCATCGTTGTGCTGCAGACGCACACTTTCACTCACACACGCACGAAAATCTTTTCTTTTTTTTTTTTTTTAAAACAATCACTCTCAAAGCGCCTCTCTAATCTCCGCCCCGAAACAAACCCAGGCCCGTGAAATAATGAAAGCCCCTAGCAGAGGACACGCAGCAATGCTGACAGGAATTAAACTGTGATTAGAAGTTATCACTTTTTAATTACTTCGACAGTGTGCGAGAGAACAGGAGGTGGGTGGAAAATCTGCATCCTTTTGTGTCCTAGTAATGAGGCTAATTCAGAGGCTTTGTTGTTCTTCTTCCGACTGAACGGGACCAGCGTGCCTCCCGGCGCCGCCGAGTGCTTTCACAGAACTGTACATCGCTCATGGAACATCAATACCCCCCTCTATTGAAACTAATCAATCAACAGTGCGGCCGCTCCCTCGGCTTCACTCTTACCAGGGAGATAAGACCATAGGGCCGCGCGAGTGCCTGAGCGGGGAATATAAATCGAGCGGCGTGGCAGCGGGGCGAAGACGGAGACCGGTCCCTTAGTCGGGTTCAAACTGCCGTGTCAGCAAGTATCTGATCCGACAAAGTGCTCTGTGACAAAACGCTGAACCCTGAGCGGATCCGTGGCCGCGCTAGCGTCTGACATCCCGGTGTCCAGCTACCTGGTCCTTACTGTGCACGATGCCAGTGCAGCTGAAATTCTTCTAATGGTTTTACTGGTTTTCTGATGGTGGAGGTGGACAGTAGACGCCTTTTCAGGTTTAAACCCTGGAACAGCAGTAAGCGTCTACAGTAAAAGCACAGGCAGGGGTTTACTACATCTTCTAACAATGATACGGGTGATTCTTATTGTATAGTAACACTAGGTTTTCATTTTTATACGTGTAGTATAAAAATATGGGTTTTGTTCAAATATGACCACAGCTCTATGGAGACACAAAAGCGTTTTTTTACAAGATTCCACAGCCTCCAAAGTAAACAGGGATAAATATTCATGAGCACCGGCTCTAAGTCAAACAAGCAGACAAACATTTTCCTGCGACGGGGGAAGCAGATGGCCGCGTTGACTTAATGCGGCTCCATCATCATTACAGCTTTTGTGCAACCAAATCGTCGCGAGCCGTTGCCTTGCTAGTGCTCCACATAATTTTCCACCACAATTTGCTACTCGAGAGGAGTGGGAGAACGATCCTAACGGCGCCGTTAGAACGGGCGAGGGGGAAGCGAACGGCGGAGCTCGGAGCGTCGTTTCCAGGAGTCATCTGGATGCGTCTTTATTCTGTTGGACTTACACAGAGCATTCCTCTATTTGCATGAGCTAATTTGGCTGCTTTTAATAATGAACCTTTCCCTCTTTGGTGCCGCATCTGTGTATTTATGTAATCCTTTGATTTCCGATGGGTCCGTACATCCAAATTCAATGATGCAAAGCCTCTGGTGCCCGTGCGCTGTGCCTTCTGTGTGGATCTCTAAATATTGGAGTGCGTGCGCGCTTCACAGGACATCAAACCATCTCTGAGCCGCAGGACCGCGCCGCGGATGAGGGCCAGATCTCACGGGGAACCAATAAACTTCGGCGGCCTTGATAAAGACAGGAGTGAAGGCTCTCTCTCATTCGAGCCTCTCTCAGCCTCTTTAAGTCTCCCTCTAATGCACAAATAGAAGCAAGTGTTAGATGAAGACTGTAGAGGCTCTTCAAAGTGCACTTGTTATGCCAAGACTGCCGGGCCATTAATGAGGGCAACCTATTTTCGGAAGCAGCAACTTGGCTGTTTAAAGATTGTGTGATGTTTTCATCTGTGCACACGCGTGTGTTCGAGAGTGTCAGAGCACTTTTGTTCAAGTTCTTATCAAGGACTAGGTGTTTAGGCATTTGTGTGGCTCTGTGTGTGTGTGTGTGTGTGTGTGTGTGTGTGTTTGTGTGTACTCTAGGTGTGAATATGCATCAGTTACTACAAAGCCCTGCACGTCTTTCTCACAGTTCTTTGAAGTAGCGGAAAGGGAATAATCGGAAAAACCACAGAGGACGGAGGGGACAGAACAGAAGCGCTGGACTAAAGCATCATTTACAGAGAGCAAGAGTCTTTGAAGAGGCCGCCTGGCTGCATGGATGCACATTTCAAAGCGGGTGTTTATTGATAAAATGCCCCCCATGGGGTGCAGTCACACCAGCGCAGCCCAGCGTTCTTTGACCTCTGACCCCGTCAGCTGCTCCAGGTGAACGGTCACTTCACACCCGCCGCCTACTGACGAGCGTGGGCACGCTCGCACGCTTCCTGTGGGATCGCTGTGTCAGCAAGCGAGCGGGACAGGAAGGCCCGGAGCGTGTTGTGGGTGCGCTCGTGGGTGCGACCGTGTGCGTTGTTTACAGGAAAACGGGCACCGACATAAAGGGGGTTCGCTCCTTTGACAAGCACAGAGGAAAAAGCGGCACAATGTGCAGGAAAACGTTAAAAAAAAAACATAAAAAAATCAAGACAAAAGGAACAAATGATCACAAAAGGAGCTCAAATGACTGACAGGCAAAAGGAGAGACGTGGTGTGAAGGTAAAGCAGGCAGGGCGAGGACATGAGTGCTGTGTTTTCATGTGTTTGCACTATTACCATCTCCCGAGGCAGGAAGATGTCTTCTTGACGAGCCACCACCACAGACACGCTCTCTCCCTGCCTGGTGCTGCGCAGCATGGCCACGAGTTCCTCCTGGCTACGGCCTGTCATGTCTACACCGTTCACCTGCACACAGAGAACACGCATGCGCACGCACACACACACACACAGGAGTAGATTAAAGTGATGTGTCTCGCACACTGCCAGTCCTCCACTGGTCTAGTAGAGGATCAGGCATTTACACACTGAACTGAGAACCACCTTCATTCACCCATGATGTAATGATGCTATTTTTAACTCATTGACCAATAATGTTTTAGGTATGTCACCCCTTATTGCTGGTGATTTTGATGGAACTGCAGTTACTGGGCTACACCACCAGGGGTGCCGTCGCGCTCCAGCTCCTGATGGTGGTGACCGCGCTCAGCGGCAGGTCTGCCTTACCTCCAGGATGCGGTCTCCTGGCTGCAGGCGGCCATCTTTGACTGCCGCGCCACGCGGCAGGATGTTCTTCACCAGGATGGGCCCCTGGCCGTTAGGGGAGTCCCGCGTCACCACGGTGAAGCCCAGACCCTCTGCACCTGTGGGAGTGAAGAGACGCTGGCGTCACAGGCTGCATTAGGGCCTTAAATTCAATTAGGAATTATTCTCCTTTTTAATTCTGTTCTAATTGAATTTCCCTTTCCTCCCTCTCTCTCTACCAGCCACTGCGTGTTCCCTCTCCCCTCGTCTCTGGTGCCGCTGAACCAAGCCTGTAGTTTTAGCATCATCTTCCACATTAACTACAGTTTAACTGCCTGTTTCCCTCTGGAGGTCAGCTGCCTGAGCCCCGGAGAGAAGGCTCCTCTCCTAGCCAGATTAAGCACACTCTGCCTTTAATTTCACGTGTGAGTAGGCCAAACGGCGGCCGGTGAGCTGAGGTAAAAGGGAAAGATAGACGGGCGGCGGGAATAAAGAGAGGGGAGAACCTGAGTGATATTGCTCCCGTCTCCAGCTTCGCTCCTTCCCTGGGGAGGCAAAGTGATTTCCACAAAGATTTTCCTTGTGCGTCTGAGCCTACGTTTATCTCTATGTATACAGTTACAAGTGTGTGTGTGTGTATGTGAGGGTGTGTGTTTGTGTGTGTTTGGGTCTAAGACCACATACGTGGCTGTTCCATCAATCCCCAGAGCCTCCAACCTTCTCGCTTTTTCACGGCCTCACAAGCCCCAAGCCATGAGTGAAATGTGCCATGCTCTGTGTACGTGTGTGTGTGTGTGTGTGTGTGTGTGTGTGTGTGTGTGTGTGTGTGTGTGTGTGTGTAGAGAGAGCAAAGCCGGCATGGCATGCTAAAGGCGGTGAGCGATGCTATCTGGTCTCAGAGCTAAGCCTCTGCTTGCCCTACATTAGTGCACCTAAACCGCACCGTCTGTCAATCACAGGGAGAAAGAGCCTGTTGCCAAGGGAGAGGGTGTTAGAAAACCCCATAATATCCTCCGCTCTGATCTTGCATCAGGTGAAACGGAGAGACGGAGACTGGGGGGGAACGAAAAAAAAAAAATCAAACAAAGGAAGGACGAAGGAGGAAAAAGGTGAAGAAAATGGGAGGGATGAAAAGGGTTCTGGGAAGAGAAAGGAACTAACAATACACCAACGTGAATGAGGCTTTGAGCTGGAGCTGGGAAGTGTGGAGCCCAATTTCTTCCATCCTTTCATCTGGGTGTCTTCCTGCTTTTCTCTGGGCGCCTGTAGAGCACGTGTGTGTGCAGCCCAATTACAGCTAGCCTTTCAATGCCTCATAACACCGCAGGTTGCTAGAACAGAGCCTATTCATAGTCCTAAGAAGCTATTCCCTCGCTATCGACACATCGGCGCCGCGGCGACGATGTGTTTTAGAGGGATAAGCGCCGAGGCTGCTGGGACGGCGCGTAGATTCAGGCGTCGGGCTCGGTAACCAGACGGCTGTGCAGCAACCCTGGATGACTAAACACAAAGCGAGCGCTCACAGTGGCGGGTTACTACCTCAGAGCTTTGTCAGTGGGAAATGTCCACGAATAACAATGACAAAACTGGAAAATAAATTTGATAAATGAGCAAGAAAAAACAAATTACACCTGGGTTATATTACTGAACATTCACCTTTCTTCAGGTCGATCTTGATCCTCTTGCCACCCTTCCCTCTGGTGAGGCTGGGCATGACGGGGCTCTTACTGGGCAGGGGGCTGCTGGGCGTCGGTGAGGGGCTGGCCGCTTTGGCCGGAGGAGTGGGCGAGATCCTCTCCAAGGCGGCGTGGACGGGCCGGGACTCCACTGGGGGCAGGGTCACGGCAGCTGCCTCCGGGGGTCTTGGAAGCGTGTGGACCGGCCGCCTGGACTCCTGTTTGCCGTTGGGTTTGGCGTCCTGCTTGGGCTCTGGCTGGGGGTCGGCCTTACTCCGCAGCAGCACTGGGCTGTTTGCTTTGGCGAGGGTCTCTTTGAGTTCCCCGGGGAACAGCTGGCCTATCAGCCTCTTCTCGTAGCGCTGCTTGTTGGCCAAAGGGAGGATCTCCGCGCGCACCACCGGGGCACCCATCGCCTTGCGGAACACTTCCTGAGACCTGGGAGAAGACGCGAAACTCAAGTCTTTACCAAAGACCACAGACAAAAGCACAGCAGAGGAAGAAGAGGGTGAGGGTTGTTTATGGACACACACACTTTAATACCATTTAAACCAGCACCGAGTGACTCCTCCAGCTGGTTTGGGACACTGCGGTCCCTATCAGATGGGGGCAGGCTCCTAAGCAGCGCTGCTGTAATAGACTACTGTCGGCACTGCATCCACACAGTGCAGCCTGCACAGTGGGAAGCCCTTAAATGGATCTATTCAGCGCCGACAGAGAAAATAAAGGAAGAGAACAGGAAACAAGGTTGTAGGTGTGTGTGTGACTATGCTGGAAGGAGCCATGACAGAATGTGGTGATGTGGTGTGGACATAGGGAAGGTAGAGAAAGGGGAGGATTTGTCTAATGTAGAAAATTGTAATGCAATAAAATCTTGACTTCACCAACTGTACTTTGGAGACAGTGTACTCACTGTGCGAAGGTCTTGTCCTGAAGTGGCGTTTCATTGATTTGCACGATGCACTCGTCTTCTTGGAAGATATTCTCCCTCTTGGTGCGACTGTTTTCCTCGATGCCTTTAATGTGAAGGCCCAGCGTCCTTGCAGCACACAGCAGCGCACAATGAGCATTAGCTGCCGAACGTTAGCCGTTTAAAATCACTTTGCTGACTAGTAGGTGCGTGCATGCAGTGTAACTACCGTCCGCTGAGGGAGGAGCAGTATGGGACGACGTGGATGCCCAGAGGTCCCCGGTCGCCCGGAAACTCCACTGTCTTTGTGAGGGAACTGTCAACAGATGCATGAAGAATCAGCACGTGTGCAGTGCTTTACACACCATCGGAGCATTTTCCTCCAGGCTACACAGATACGGACACAAATTAGCTCACGGGTTCATCAGAGCGAGCACGAGCGACTTCATGTTTGTGAGACTGGGACGCAGGTGGCCTTTATCCACCTGCTTCTCAGCCACCCAATCTAGAGGCTGGACAAAAGCGGAGAGCGGCGGATAAAAGAGACGGAAGGGGAGATAGAGACAAAACATGATGAGCTTCGCTAATAATCTCTGCAGATGCCTGATCGCTGGCTTTTAACAGCAGATAAACAAGGACAATGCGGCGGAAGATAAACAGGAAGAAGCCGTGTTTGGGATCGGATTGCTAAGAGAGGGGACCTGCGTGAGGGAGATCAGAGGAGATGACAATCAGATCACTTCTACCACTAGTGTGTGTAGGATCAAAGCATCTGTAGGGTGAACGTAGAGTAGGAAGCTTTACACAACAGCAAATGATGCTCAGATATGCTCCTTTTTCCCTATTATTAAACATTTGCATGGCAAAATCACAAACAGAAAACAGGATCACAGACAGTCAATAAAGATGTCTGTTCTTTTATGTATAGTAGATGCTTTTAGATTTATAGATAGATATATGTTTTAGAGTATTCTACTGTAAGTTAGCATGTGAGACTGCACTGTACTGTAGGTGGAGCAGCTACTGTTTAACGCCAGACTGGCTGCAACAAAACTGTGCCGACAGAAGCTCAGAAGATGGAGCTGCGAACGACAATCCTGAGAAACTGAAAGTGAGCGAGAAATCAGGCCAAATATCACGTCCTGGGATGAACGCTGCTCTTTCTTGCTTTTTCAGCTCTCATTTAAGCAATTCTCTGCAGTGTCATCTGCCTTTGTGATTCAGCCTGTGAACTGCATGTGAGAACATGATGCAAACAGCATCTCTCTCTCTCTCTCTCAGGTGGAGGGCAACGCAGCAAAGGGATTTTTTTGATTTTCCTCCAAAGTTTTTCCCCACATTGTTCTTACAAAAGCTGAAAATGCAAAACAGACGCGGCATCTGCATCGGCTCAAAATAACAAAACAAGCCTGGGAACAAACGCTGTGAAGTTCTGGGCCCGTGCACTTCCGACACGCACACAAGCCCAACGACTAGCTGGCATCATTAAAACACACTCCTCTGTCACTGTCACCCCGCTCTCGTTAACCTCTGCCGGGGTCACGCGCGTACTGTACACACCCACAAACACACAGCTCATTTTAATTCCTGCTGCTGCACGCTCACAAACACCATCAGTCACATTCTTCCAAATTGAACTCACAGATACACATGCATCAAATTTACATCCATTAAGGAGCAGGGTTACATCTAAATTAAACATGTGCACGGCTTGCGGAGTGGAGGCTCTCACACAATCACAAACAATCGAGTCAGGGCGGGACGCACACACTCGCACACAGGTACAAATGTGATCCTGAATGATGGATGTGTATTCAGACAACACGCGTGGTACAAACAGACGCACACGCGCAGCTTCAACCCATTTACATTCATACATAAAAACAAACGGCGGCACAAACAAGCTCATCAGAGGCAGCCGTAGCTTGTTAGCGCAGCATGCTAATATGCAGAATAGCTCCGCTCACCCATTTTAGCATCCCACTGACACAAACACAAACAAACAGTCAATCCACTGGGGGGGGGGGTAAGGGGGAGGCGAGGGACAGTGGGACGGCTAAAAAGAGCATTGAGGAGTGAGACAGATGGAGCTCCCACTCTTGGTTGACTTCCTCTACATCAACAGAGGCTAAGGGGCCCAACAAACCCGCGGCCGGGACTCGCGGCGAACGCGCCCTCGCTCGCTCACCGCGGCTCCTTCCGCCGCCAACCATCTGTTACCATGGCAAACTATCTGTGAGAGTCGCGCCTCCATTGTATCACAGCGCTGTCAAGGCACCGCTGTACTGTGAAACTCTGAAAAATCACCATCTGTCGCCGCAGCCAAGTCTATTTCCTGAGCGCCGGTGATCCTCGGAGGAGTTGTTTTGAACAGAACAATTTTCAGACTGTGTGTGTGTGTGGGGGGGGCGGCCATGGCCTGCTGGACCAGACAGGTGAAGGGGTTGTGATGGCGCGGCGAGTCGTTGTTATGGTTATTGCGTGACTGGCAACGGGCAGGAATGAAGATAAAACTCTCTGCCTGCCAGAGGTCTGCAAGTAACGCTCAGCAAAAAAAACAACACAAAAAACTAAAAGGGGAGGTTGCCATGGTGACAAGCCTGCACACGCCCACGGGTAGAACGCTTACTCACCTGTACACACACACACACACACACACACTACTGACAAGTCTAGCTTTAGCAGGTTAGTAGTGCTGCTGATGATGCACAGAAGCTCCACAACTGCTTTGTTATGTTTCACTACTTTATTTTAAATTAAATCGTTTACTTCTCTATCGCAAGTCATGGTGAACTGAATACCTCACAACCTCTGTGCTAAAACTATTCAGATACAAGTGACACATTATATATTGTGATCATAGCAAATGAGTTTAACTCTGTTTCTCTGCAGCTGAGTAGAAAATAGTTCAACCTGTAATATCACAGTCAGACTGTTTAATCCCGTCAGTGAGAGGCTGTCAAACAAAGACCTGAGCGTTAATCCCAGTCTCCATCACGGCATCACACCCAGCTTTTAGGACATCAACACACACTTACTTGAAGGTAACGTGGCTCATCTTGGCAGCGCGCTCGTCTGTGCTCTGTGGGTCCAAGGAGCCTTTCAGCACAGGCTTGGTTTCCTGTAAAACACACACACGTTCCACGGGGTTAACAGGGCGGCTACTTTAAGAATGCAGTCAAACAGCCAGCTTCCTACCTGTCCACACTCAACAAAGTGCAGTCTGACAGCCCGTGTGAGGAGGCCCGCTGCTAATCAGCTAAACGGCGTCAACGCGCCATCAATCACCTGCGCAGACAGCGAGCGGCGGACGGCACGTCGGACACTTCGCCTCCCGCCACGAGCCGCTGTCCCTGCTTCACCCGCTCCGCATAGGTCTCTATCTACCTCTCCCTCCCCCTCGCTCCATCCGTCCATCCCTGTCCCATCCCGTCCTGTGCCGGCCACGGCTCTATTTTTAAAGATGGCAAATCAACAACCACGGGGCAAAGGAATAAAAAAAAAGAAAAAGAAAAAAGGGAGAAAGAAGGAGAGAAGACGTCGGAGTCGTTGTCAAACTGTTGCGAAAGCTGCCAGCGCGGGGGGGTGGGGGTGGTGGGGTGGGGGGTTAGCAGACAGAATTTGCCCCAACTCTCCAAAGACAAGAAGGGTGCAATTAGTCCCTTCTGCCTTGTCACTTTCATTGTGCTACCAGTACTAATGGCTGCACAGCTCCCGCCCACCAGCCCTCTCCTCAGCGCCCCCCCCCCCCCCCCCCCCCCACTACCACCACCACCACCACACCCATGTCCCCAGCGGACCCACTGTCACACACAAAGTAAATACATGCTTTACAGCGCACACAAACCCCCCTCACATATGCTCCTGCACATATTCACTGTGCCGAGCTGCAAACACAAACACAGTCTATTTATTTACACACATACACACACACACATATAGATGCTGCCTTCACAAACAGTGACCCACTTAACCGGGCAGTGTGAGATTATACACAATAGTGTGTGTGTGTGTGCGGGGGGGGGGGATGCTCCATTGTTGCTGTGCATCTTCCCCTAACGCCACTAGCTCTCTCTCACACACGCACATGCACACGCACACACGCACACACACACACACACACCATGGGAACGCATCAAAAGCACACTCTGCCCTTGTAGTACATGCATGTACTAGGAAGGCAAAGTACTCTACTACACATAGTACAACACCATCACGTACATGCGTTGTGTCAGATATAGCATGTGGGGACGTGCGCGCATCTTTGTCTAATGCTTTCAAATTAAAGGAGCAGCACAGTACCCGGCATGAATCTAATCCCTGATTGAGAGCGCTCCTGTTGATGTCGACATTAAAACCAGCAGCTCTCCCATCAGGAAGCCCCGCTGGGCCCGGCCAATCAGCTCGCCCCGCTCGCTGCTCGTATCTCAACACATTAACAAGAGACATTTGTGCCGCTCCTGTTTTATGTTAGTAATAATGAAGCACTTTAACTTTTGTTGCTCCGTATATAAGCCCGCCCCACACCCCTCTGTCTGGAGGCCACGCTTTGCTTTATTCTGGACCCATTTCGTGGCTTTTTCACGGTTTCATAAATCTTTTTAACAATTTGCGTTATTAGAGATTTGTGGCCACTGAATTACAACATTACATAAACAAGCACATTGAACAAAGGCGCGAATCCTCCAGAACACTCCTCAAGATGACATCATCAGGAGGTTTTCATCAGACTGTAAATGGTAAAGTAAATGTTGTGGTAGTAACTGTTATTATTACCAAACCCACAACAACACGCAGCCCTAGCAATGCGACTACCCCTACAGGTTCAGCTGACACCTTAACTCCCATCTGTGCTCGCACGTTCACCTACACTTCAACTAACAATAACTTCTTTCAGCACCTTCCCATCTGCTGACACTTTAGTCTCCTTTATCAGTTACACCTCCAGTGACAGCTTCAGCACTCCTCAGCTCCTCTCAGCGTTTCCCTCCAGCTCAATATACATCCCAGAAACGCACCGAGCGTTTCAGTCACAGCTGCACGGTGGAAATTATTGTTTATAGTCGTTTTGTTCAGTGCAGTCGGCAGTATTTCTGGCTGAGTGATCCGACGGTCGCACGCGACATATCTGAATGTAAGCAAAGTCTGCCTGCTCTGTTATTGTGATGCGCGTTGTCCACAGTCTGAGCGACAGCGCGCCCGGAATACGTGTGTGTGTGTGTGTGTGTGTGTGTGTGTGTGTGTGTGTGTGTGTGTGTGTGTGTGTGTGTGTGTGTGTGTGCGATGCAGGAGATCAAAGCTCCTCCGCTGCACGACCCTCACCGCGTCCATCACCCCCGACTCACTGCTGCACTCGCTCACTCACTTCCACCACAGTCCCACGCGCGTGAATGCAGCGCTACCCCCCAAGGGACGAACACGCAGGTACACACAGCACGCAGCTGCTAACATGAGATTCACACTGTGCATGCAGCAGAATCCAGCGCCGCTCCTCTCGGCGTTAGCTTCGACATCGACACCCGGGTGTAACATATCAGAGTCCGACTTTCCGCCGCGTTAACACGTGTTGCATCATGGCGCCTCGGAGTACGGAAAATCAGGCGCAAAATGTGGGAGGCAGAGACGGGGGAGAGAGGGGGAGACGGAGCGGATGAGGATGCTTAACGAGGTGCTGGAAATGAGAAAACAAACACTGCTGCCCCTGCTATTATTTACAGCCTCACTGCTTAGTCGTCTCCAAACTGACAGGAAGCACAAGTCAATTAACAGGCCTTGTGCTAATTGCATTAGCTTTCATGCTAAAGAGACGGAAAAGTTGCAGAAGTTATGTATGTTTGCACCGACTACTGCATACAGTAGCACCGAAGCCAGAGAGATGTGGGTCACATTTGGTTTAACAGACAGTGAAATCAATTAAAGGGGAAAGACACTAATTTATCACTGTATCAGGTGTAATTACACTTCACTCAGCTTTCAACACCTCCCCCATTATTAAAAGTGGAAGAGTGTGCGCGGCTGAAGTGCGTGATTGTGTGCGAGTCTGCAAAGATAAGGGGATACGGTGGATGAGTGAGGATGAGGTGATAGTGTATGGATCTATGGAAGTCCATCCAGCACGCGACTCAATATGTCCAAGAGCTGTGACGGCCACACACACCCACACACTTGCATGTTAAAAGGTCAATAAATGCTCTTTGTTCTACTTTAAGCGTCTTTGCCATCTGAATGCAGCAGTGTGTACCCAAATGCTCCATTTATGGATTACAGTAGTGTTAAATAAACGATAAACACTAAGAGAGCATTGATTTTTTATCTTTTTCTTTTTGCAGCGGTTTAAGGTTAGGCTGCCTTGCTCAAAAAGCTCTTTACAGTTCACATAGTGTATCTGCTTGTGGCGATGACTGAAGTCAGGTTAGTTGGAGACCGACTTTTTGACACTGATTTGGGTGAATGATCATTACACCGATGCGGAGGAGAAGAATCGCATCACCACAGAATGTTCTACGGTGGATTACGTAATATCTGTGTAATGTCAAAACTAAACCTCAAATGTATGGTTTCACTTTTCTGCCTCCTTCACGTATGGGAACTAAAGAATAAGTGTGTTTAAAAACACAAAGATGCAGATAGACAAATCCCAAGGAGCTGCAGAGAAACAGCTTCCTCTGTCACACAGATGAGAGATGGAGACTTCTGTAAACAGCTGGATATTTCAGGTTATCTATAATGAGTCTGTTCACTCAGGCCTGGCTCGCGCTGCGTGAGGCTCGGTGGGCCCCGGACAAGAAGGATGGGCTCTGTCATTGTGTTTACACGGCACTCGCTGATGACTGGGTTCTGCTTAGTCACCGCTGTGTCGAACATGACAGGAGGAAAACAACACAGCTCTCTCTGCCCGAGTTTCACTGTGACCTCATGCCGCCTCTGTCCTGCCCATCACACACTCACACACCACACACACACACTCACACATACACACACACTCTCACAGAGGGATAAAAAAAGGACAAACAATGGCAGCCTGTTCAGCCAACTCTACCAAAGTACAGCCTGGGGCTCGGAGATGGAAAAGAGGAACGCTCAGTGGGCTTCTCTAATTGTCCTCCATAAGGGATCACACACACAGCAAAAAAAAGATAAAGAAAACATTATTCTGTCATGTTTCTTGTCCTTCCTCTGGTCATTCAGTTAAAACCACCCGCCCTTCCTGACCTGAACGTCTGAAGTGTAATCACACTCATCAGCTTCGTTCTCACCTGTTCAGGAGCTGCGTTGCCATAGTGATCTGGAGGGGGTGTGGCCCTCATCTCGTGAGGCGGAGCCAGAGCAGAGTCACTGCTGCTCCTCACCAGTAGAGGTGTATCTGGAAGAAGGAGAGCGACTCAGGTTAGAGAGAACGGCCCTGTCACCACGCGACGCCTGACTGAGCATCCTGCTGCTAACTCTGATGAAGGAATGACAAAATATCATCACTTAATAAGAATGGTTAATGACGTTATTGTGTTACACTTTCAAGGGCCTGCTCTTATTTCAGACCCAGAGAGTGGGACGCCATCCTCATCCTTCCAACATTATAAACAATGAACAGCTGTTGCCTCCACGCCTTCAAACATATGCATCCACACGCACTCGCCGCAGTCCGTCCACGCCTCGGTACCGGGAGGGGCGACACGGGCAGGTCTCAAGGCACAACAGAACAATTCAACAGCATCTAATTTAAACCTCTGCGCCGGCTCTTTCTCGTAATATCCATCACAAAAGGGAGCAGCGGGACGGCATTTGAGGGTAAAAAGCAGGGCGCTTTTGGGTAAATTTAACTCAGAGGAGAAAATAAAGACAGGGAAAAGAGAGTGAGATAAACACAACACAGAAGAAAAGAGAGAGTGAGCTGAGCGATAGTGACAGACACAGAAAGGGAAGGCAAACAAAATTCTCTCCTTTTCCTGTAATCAATCTCTCTTTGGAGGGTCAGTGACAGGGTCCTGGTCCAGTGTGCTCAGAATGCAGAGAGCAGGTTACAGTGTGAAAGTGTGCTGGTAAAAAATGATTACAGCAGCCATGCGAGTCCACACGTCAGGTCGCGTCCTTGTAATTAACAGTAATAAAGCCTAGCTTTGCGTTTCATCTGTCTGGGTTTCACGCTCTTTCCTCACCAACCGTGAATGGTAAAAGACACAGCAGCTGACTCGCTAGCACTCAGGATGCCTACAATACATGAAGGTGTCGAAATGCATTTAAACACCAGCTACGCTACCTTTAATCAGGGCCTAGGTTTTGTTCATTTTTCATACCCGCTATTCAATAAAATAAAAAAAAAAATCAAGTGAGTGTGGACTTAATTATTCCATTTTAAAACAGACCTCATGCAGAAACAGTGTAATATGCAGTAATGACAAGCGCTTTGATTTAACATGGAAACATCTGTTTAAATAAAAAAAAAAAACCCAACAAGGTATATTCTCAGAACCGGCATCACCCGGCATCAAAAGTTACATCAAAGCGCCACTGTATCGGTGGCTTCGGCTGTCACCGTGTGATTATCTATTAATCAGCATCCAAACTAGGTCAAACACTGGAAATACTTAACAGTGATGAAATGGTTTCCACGGCGACGTCACCACAGAGACAACGAGGAAAGCCGTGTGTGGAGAGCAGTTGAGCTCCCACCTCCAGCTGCTTAGACTGTGGTGATATTAGTGGCCGAAACGCCCTTTTGTTCTGCCGGTACAGTCGGACCGGGTAATCGCACTGAAGACCGTGAACTTCACACATGACTTATTCCCAGAGTGCCTGCACCTGATTTTCAAGACGAGCGCCGTAAAATGGGACGCGTTACATCAAGTCACAACAACACACTCCATCAGGATGTCAATGATGCGACTTTGGGAGGCAACCAAGGCTGCTCCATGGTCACAGTCAGGGTCCATTACTCCACGGTCACGTCCATAAATCCCCCCTTCTTTCATCCGCTTCACTCGGAGCTGCCTCCATCAATCCGCCCACCTCTTCGAGGTTCCTTCACACGCCTGGGCCGGGCCCAGGCGTGTGAAGGAACCTGAGGGCGACTGGGTTTGACCCGTGACCTGCAGTGACCCCTGGAGGGTCAAACGGGGTCAAAGACGGTCACGGTTATTGATGAGAGTGACGGTTGTGGCTCACTCAAGCAAGCAGCCATTCGGACGCTCATGCCCGGGAGCATTTACTAATCGAGGAGGGACTGGATCAGAGTAGGTGCCTGGATAAAAGCAGGCTTTGTTCCTAGATTAACATCTACTGTAGAATAAGGACGTCGTTTCCTGTTAGATTATTAGGTACATAAAAAAGCTCTTGTCTAAAACAGGTCTTACATTTGATCAAATCTGACAAATGGAATCAAACCCTTTCTGGATGTTACGGAGGCAGATTTCTCTGTCTCAAGGCTGCTTCGGCAGTACTTGTCCTCTGCGTGTGCATGGTGAGTGAGTTTAAGCCTCATTGTAACACTAAAAACTAAACCAAACTTCATTAACCAAATGGTAAGACACTGGAAAAAACCCAACTTATGTTCTTTCCTTCTTTTTCCCTTGGATTAGTGTAATTGGAGAGGCCCGAGGAGCCTCTGTGAACTCTGCCAGTTATGTGTTTATCCGTCTCTGACTCTCCATCTGCAGCTCTCTGCCTAACTAGGCTGCTTACGCAATTCTGGCAGCGCCGAGGTTTATTTTAGGAATTTCCTCTTGTTTTCTGTCCCCGCGAAAGTTCTGTAAAGCCGCGGCGCTGGAAACGAGCGCGCCGTCCGTCCGTCCGTCCGTCTGTGTGTGCGTACGCTGCATGCTACACGCTAATCGCTTTGTTTGCCTTCGAGTTTGCGTGTGCGAGCGCGTGTGTCGAAGTTGTGCGTTTATTACAAACAGCCGCTGAGCCGTACTTCTCTGTTCTCTGTTTATATTTGTTGGCATCTGTGTGTTCTTGCTACAGGCCAGGATGGTCTTGTTTCTCTGGCAATCGATAAAGCGGAGCAGCTCAGGCTGCTCATGGGATGATGTGATAAGGACTCTCTTCCTAAAAGTGTGTGTATGTGTGTGTGTGTAGCAGCCGATCAATGCGGGTCTAATCATCCCACTGGGGCAGTGTGAAGTCCAATCTCCCTGTTCAAACAAGCGGCCCAACTTGACACACAAACCCACTGGTGCCTGACCGATTACTGAATTACTTCACCGTCCTGTCTACCACCACTCAGCGCTATTATGTGCAAACTGTAACTGGATTATTGGGAATATTCAGATAAGGTGATAATGAGATTAAACGTTAACAAATTGTCCCTGTGACTTCAATTTCCATGATTTGTTGCTAAACGGGTTAACGCGTGGAGGGATATGTCGTCGCTAAGAGTGGGTGCTCTGACATCTTTATCGATCAGACACTGTCCACACGCTCTCACTTTGTTCGTGTTGCACAGATTGAGGCCCTTTATATTGTTCTAATATTGTTTCCAACTTCAAAAGGTCTTAAAAAATTTTGATCTGCACAACTTTCGCAAAAGATGCAAATTGACCACAATAGAATGGGAACCCGAAATCAGTAGTTTGACTCTAGTTAACATCAGGCCAATTGCAGATTCTGACAGTTTTTATTTATATCAAGTCAATAAATGTATGAATAAAAATGTAATAGTGTACAGTGTGAGTTCATTATACATTGATTTCATATAATATTTAGCACAAACATTTGACAGATCCATATTAAATAGTAAACAACATTGCTTGGATATTTCTGGATGTCAGTAAGCTTTTTTCCAGATTGTAGAAGATGATCATGTTTACTCCTTTACATTTCCTACTATATAAAATTGAGTCCTCAAAATTAATACACTACACTCTATAAAATAAAAACTGAATCTTTGACTGCTCTGTCACACCTTGCTTCCTGTGACATCTGACTGTCTGCACCCACCATGCTCACTGTCTACAGAGATGATGTTTTTACAAATTGTCAGCGTAGTAGATGTGATGTAACACCAAGTTAACAACGTCTCCATCAGAGGAGAGGACACACACACTCCCAAAGGACTTTCCCAGCAGTAGGTGGGGAGCCGCTGTTTAACTTGCCTACTAGGGTTCTCTTTTGTCATATTACATGTGTGTGTGTGTGTGTGTGTGTGTTGTCCTGATGATAAAAGCACTTCTACTGCATGAGTCTGGCTCTATACGAGGGGCGTCACAGGGTCACATCATAACCAGGTTAGTCAGGGTTCAGCAGGGCTGCAAAGCAGGTTTGGGGGTGGGGGGCAGGAAGAGGTCCCTCTAGGTTTAAAACCGTGGTCTGTGTATGTGGAGGGGGGCTGGAATTAAGTCCATTCATCGTCAGCTGGACTCTGGGCTTCCTAACAGGCTACAGTGCTAATCTAGTTAGCGGTGGAAGCCATGTGGAGACTGGAGGATACAGGGCAGGAGATGCAGGAGGTGGGGGGTGGGGGGTCTGTGGTGAGCCGGACGGCAGGTGGCCGAAGCTGAATGGTAGAGTAGACACACATGACTGGCTGGAGATGAGAGGGGGCAGATGAGGGGGCGTAGAGAGAGAGAGAGAGAGAGAGAGAGAGAGAGAGAGAGAGAGAGAGAGAGAGAGAGAGAGAGAGAGAGGGTTGGCAAAGGGCAGGCGCGGGTGGGCCTCAGACTGGCTCAGAGAGGTTAGAAGTGATTGCACAAACCTGTCCTATGTTACATCCAGCCTCATTTCATCCACTGTCTTTCATTTGGCCTCTCGCCATTCAACATTAATCTCTGAAAGATGAAATAATGACACACACACACATATACACACACACACAGGCAGGAATCAGGCTCTCAACCGCTTCCATTCAGATGCAGCTGTAGCCCGAACAAACCGTATCCCAGACAGAGCAGATATTTCCCCAGAGGCTCCCTTAGGCTTCTGACTGACTACTTCTATGATGTCTGCCTCTGGAGACGCTTCGTGACCCAACAACTTGTTCGCTATACCTCCTGCCTGAGACAAAAGTTAAAGCGGCGCTCCCTTCTTGCGTTTTAAATCATTACGTTCACATTTGTCAATCTGTCGTTCTCACTTACGTTTTAGCCCAAGTTCTCTGCAGGGTGTTGGCAGAAAAAGCATGTCCTAATGAAAACAACATAATTTAGAAGGGGGGGGGGGGGTTTATATATTCGCTATATCCACTTAATCACATTCTTACCCTACAAATATATACTAAATGCATCCTTCAAAAAACAGCACAATGTGGACATGCCGTTGTTTAGGATGAGAAAAGATCACATGCTCCTCCTGAAAATGTTCTGAACCTTTACTAGATTGAGTGGGTTGTCATCTTTGATCAGGGTCGGCCGCTCCATTTCTAATAAATTAATTTGTCATCACTCGTCTGCTTGTTGGTTTTCACGAGGTCTCCCCTGACACAGATCGCACATCGGGTATAAATCTGCTGTATAACGGCTGGTCTCAGCTCAGTCGGAGACAGAGGAGCTAAAATGCCCAAGCACGAGGCCCAGGATCAGTGTGTGGTTCAGGCTGCGAAGCGACACAATGGCTAAGCGTCTATTCATCAAGTTATTTACTATTTCGGAAGCAGAAGTGGTGAGAATCCATCACTTTAATGGTGAACAGATGGAAGCTTTTTGTCAGCGTGAGGAATAGAGTTGTGACAAAGACAAAATGAGAGAGCAACGCGGCGCTTAGTAATACTGCGTTCATCCTGTTCAGTCATATGCCCCCATACAGCAAAATGTAATGAATATATGAAGTATAATAATATACAGTGGCAGGGTGGAGGTACTGTAAAGGCATGAAGACGGGCCAACATGTGGCACAGCTGCAGGTGTAGCACATGTCCTTTACCAGCATGTTCTAAGCCTAAGCACCATATAAACTTGTATTAATGGAGGCTCAGATTATTAAAATAACCCTTAAATGACCCTATATGAACACTGGAATGTCTGTTTGCATTTAGTGGGACTTCGCGTGAGCAATGTGTAAAAACAAAAATAAACCAAGTAGCGAAAATGAAAAAAGTGAAAGTCAACACTGCATCTGTTTTCACTCGCCATCAAGCTACATGAAGAAATTGTCTTCTGTTTTTTTTTTTTTTTTTTTTATCACAGTATGTTCTGCTTACAGCTGCTCCATAAATGTATTTTCGGACTCTGTCTCGCTGCCTCTCGCATACACACACACACACACACACACACACACACACACACACACACACACACACACACACACACACACACACACCACCTGCTGTGTCACCTCAAACTTTGTTACAGTCACAAAAAAACCTTCAGGTGTTGATTGAGTTTTGCTGCTGTAAATCCCAAAAGGAGAACATTCACATTTAGCCATGAACACACTTTAATACGAGAGCTTCAGCTGAGTCGAAGACCACACCAACATACTTGCTTTGAGACTGGCCTCGTTGACTTCGATCTCCCCCGCGTTGGGGTCCTGGTACTGCAGGTGGGGGTAGTAGTGCATGGGTTCTGGGCTGGGGTTGGAGCTGCTGGACCCGTTGGACATGTTATCTGTGGGGGTGTCCGTCCTTTGCTGCTGGACGCTGTCGAACACGGCCACCAGCTGCAACACAAACACACAGAGTCAAAACCCTGGAATATTAAACATAATGCACTGAAGTGGGTAAAATGAAGGCGCTGGGGCGTCTGAACAGTGTGATTTCTGGCATCCCGTGAGTTGGAGACGTACAGTACACACGCGCGCTCAGCCAGGTTCTAAAGCTTCGGTGATCACAGGCTTTCGTGCGCTCCGTCGCGCCAACGGAACGCACGCGACGCGCCTCGTCCTGCCAAGCGCGCAGATGCGAGCGCGCGCGCGCGAGCGGAAGCGGAGCAAGTAAACAGTGCTGGATTCAAACGTCTCACAGTCCCACAAAGAAAGACGGACAAGAGGCGACCCGCGACTCGGCAGATGGCCGGCTGAAAGGCGCCGGGGCACGCGGCGCGGCCGAGGCGCGCGCGTATGAAATCAGCAGTCAACCGAGATGTGACACGAGAATGAGAAGCTGTCAAACGCAATGACATGGCCGCCACAATGAGGCGGCGGGGGCGGCGGGGCGCGAGGAGGGGGCAGGAGGACGACAAACGGTCCTAATTGAGACGGGGAGACGATGGCAGATAGAGCCGCGGAGATCGCGTGCGCGCTTGACAAATGCACGCGCGGCGGCGCGACGTTGTCATTAGACGACGCCGGCGAAGGAAATGACCGCTTCATGAAAAGCAATAACCGCAGTGGAACAAGGGAAGGAAATAAAAACGACACGCGCGTGGAAGGTCGTCAATTAACCGCGAAAAAGGAGCGCGCGTTCGTGCGCCATTCATATGTCACGACATATCTTTACGACAACTGGCTGACGCAACGTCATTGCAGCCGCTAAAGTTGTGCATGTGTGTAAAAAGAAATAAAGAGCGGAAGCAAAGATGAGGAATTGAGGAGGTGGCAGATGCAGAGAGAGAGAGAGAGAGAGAGAGAGAAAAGGCCGAACAGCAGCAAAACAATCTGATTGCGCCGCTTGATGGATGCTTCTCAAGTTCTTCTCTCTTTATCTGCTCCCTCGATCGCTCTCTCTCTCTCCGTCTCTCTCTCTCTCTCTCTCTCCTTATCGCCCTCCCTCCCAACGCTCGGTCTCAGAGCATAATGTGGCGCGCGCATGAACCGAAGCTCGAGCGCTTTTTCCTTTTTTTCCCCCTCCCTCATTTCAACAACAACAACTTCTTTTAATGTGCGGAGGCCTGATGATGATTTGCTTTTCGGGGATTTATTTTTTTTTCCACGGCCGACTCTGGCGGGAGGCGACGCTGATGAAGGCCGCCCCGCTGCTCGCGCTCATCACTCAATCAAACACAAAGTATCAACAAAAGGAATCATGTATTACTTCATTTGGGATGAGCTGAGGCAGAAGGAAGGAGAAAGGGAGACGGCGCTGGTTTTCATCTGAACAACATGCCTCGTCGCCTAGAACCTTTAACTTAACCCTCCGCAATTAAGGTCGAGTCAAATCTAAAAACTGATCTCTAAAATGGTGACGCGCCGTGTTTAATATTCCAAAGCTTGGGAAAACTACACAGGTTAGTGCTCCCCCTGTATTTAATGGGCTGATTTTGCAGCCACTGTGATTCTGAACCCTGAGCCCCAGGATGAAAAACCCGACTCGTTCAGTGTATTTACCTGACACACATTCCCCTCTCGCCCTCACAACTCTGATTAGTATTCTAGCAAACAAATCACCTTATTTTTCCTGCCGTGTCCATCAGGGAACATTGATATGGACTTGGGGATCCGGTGTGTCAACTACTGCTGAATAATGTGACCCCCTGACTCATTTCCATTAGCCAAACACTCAAACGCACACTGACACCGGGAACTAATACAAACGACTAGAGCCTCTCCATCTTTAACGTATAAAACGTCTCATTCACTGGACTTAAGTTATTTTAATTGTTTACTTTTCCCCATCACCCAGACATCAGCCAATCACATACAGAGTTTACGTACACAATGCTTATCGTTTGAATTTTTAACGACCAGGATATTAAATTATTCCAGCTGTTGCAAAACAGTAGATGTTGTTTACATGCTGCAACTCCCAGATGGAACAGTCGGGCCTTTTTAATAATTGATGCACTCGCTAAGAATTAATTAGCCAAATGTAGCACATGAAGGGAAGAACATGGTACACACACACACACACACACACACACACACACACACACACACACACACACACACACACACACACACACACACACACACACACACACACACACACGTATATATTATGCACTCAATCACGGGTGTTCACACACTGTATAATGGCGTTCTTTAGGAAAACAACTGTGGACACAACGCAAGACACACACACTACTTTTAACAGTGAGAGGATGAACAGTGCCACCTTGCTTTAGTCAAACACTATTACATGTGGGTACCACTCAAGCCTCCAGGCTTTACATAAGCAACAGCACACACACACACACACACACACACACACATACTTCCTTACTTCATCCACTGGTGCTAATCAACCCATACTTCTTCTCCTCTATCTATGTGTGTGTGTGTGTGTGTGATGCTCTGCTTTTGTGCACTTGTCATTTATCTTACGGCTGCACCCCCCCCCGTTCATGCTATTCTTCATTCTTTTCTTTGAACGAGAGATGCATAATTCAGAAGCGCTACAGCATCGTGACAGTGGTGCGGTATCCCAATCATCTCACACGGGCATATACAGTACACATCAGCGCTCGCTTTTTTTAAAAAAGTACGGGAGACAGCTGCTTTTTGAAGCGCCAAAATGTGAATCACAAAGAATAAACCTTCCGCTCTCCCATGCAGAAAATGAACACCTGCGCAATCTGGCGATCTGTCGAGGACGCTTCTCGCCGCGCCGTCGGCTGAGAAGGACTCAAACTGTAGTTTACAATCAACACTCTCCACGGAGCCCCTCTGGTTTCCCAGCTGCTACCGCGCGAAGACGGAGGGAGAGCCGGCCGCGAGGAGACGGCGACGGAAACCCCTCCGTGTGCGATTAAGACGCCGCTCGGCCAAGAGCCGACGCCGCGTCTCGAGAGGGGCTTCTCCGACAGGTGTGGAGCTGAGGATGGATGTTGACGGGGCACGGATCAAGTCACACGTCGCGCCCCAGCTGAGCGAGAACTCATATCTATAGCATCATGGTGGGAAATGGCAGCAGAGGAATGGGGTTTGATGAAGTTTCTACTGAATGAACAATGAACAACCCGAGCAGCAGGTTGCATGACACAAACTGAATATTCTACGTACAATACTGTATTTACTGTATATGCTCACAAGCTTGGGAGCATGCATTCAACCTCTACACACACACACACACACACACACACACACACACACACACACACACACACACACACAGACACACACACACACACACACACACACACACACACACACACTTCCCAGGCAGCACGTGGGCCGTCAGAGGAATGTTTGGCCTGCGTTGCTTAAACAAGTAGAAAAGTGGTTGCATTACCAGCGAGAGCAGGGCTAATCCAGCTTCTATTGCAAGCCTGAATCTATGCATCACTGCCAGATGTGGGAGGAGTGTCGATCAGGAACGCACACCTGGCACGCGCTGCACACACACACAGGCAATGCAGTGCGTGAGATTAGGGGAGAAACCACACAGACAGCGTCTGCGACTCGTGGCGGGAAGCGAACTGTCCCGACTCCTCCAGCCGAGTGTTTTTCCAAGCGACTCGTCGCAATCGGAGCCCTCCGAGTGATTCTCTCTGTCTGTTTGAAGCAGTTCCAAACGGCAGCGAGCACTTGCACATTGAACATAACGTCTCTTTGATGCTTCTGACAGACCGAGCTAAACGCTGAAGTCTGCTGGCGCGGCGGTCTGAGCGTCAACATTCATGCAAATGCAGCGACGGCTGGCCCAGATCGCAGGATTCTACAATGCAGATCTGGAAAATGGGCAAAATTGGTTTCAAATGAACGATAAAAGCCATAAGCCTCAAATATCTGTGTGTTGTATTTCTATACATTACTGTTCATGCAAACACCTCTTTCTGGCACTGTAAAGGGTTGAGTTATCATTTGTGCCTGTGTGTGTGTGCACACACGCACATCTGTCACATCAGCCACAGTGATGGAGTACATGTGCGTCCACTGAGAGAACACACACACACACACACACACACACACACACACACACACACACACACACACACACACACACACACACACACACACACACACACACACACACACACACACACACACACACACACACACACACACACACACACAGCGAGCCACCAGCTGAGGTACTGCCGTGCTGGCTATGCACAGTGACAGGTCACATTATTATTTATGCACACTCATAAAGGGAGAAAGTAAACTCCTCATATATCACACATGCCCAAGAGGCCAGAAGAGGGAATGAGGGAGGAGGAAGAGGAGGAGGAGGAGGGGGAGGGAGAGGTGTGGGGGGAAAGTGTGAGTGAAAGGAGCGAAGGAGGTGGGTGACAGCAGAGATCCGGGCTTCGCATTCTGTATTTCCAGACCGGCTAGACAAATATCAAACCGGCTCATTTATCATTCGCGCAGAGCCAACACAACAGTGGTGGCTACGCCGGGTGGTGTTCAGCATGTGTGGACATGACACACACACACACACACACACACACACACACACACACACACACACACACACACACACACACACACAGTCACAGAGTCTCTCGCTGACACGCAGCAGAGGAATGCGCTCCCCCGACACAAGAAAGTCATAACCTCCAGCTCATAAATGTTCATAAATACGCACACACACTCAGTCAAGTCGCACTTGTTCCAGCTTTCTCCCCCAGAAGCCAGAGCCTAATAATCAGCTTTCTTTTCCCCGTGGCCGAGCCGAGGCCAGCTGCTCCCCCCCCCCGACCTCCCCGCCTCCCCCTCCCTCGTGAGATCTGACAGAGAAATGGAAGCTGTGATTAACTCAGAGCTGGGAGGCTGCCGCCCTCTCACCTGTGGCTCCCCTCCACAGGCTGCCCCCCCCCCCTCCTCCTCCTCCTCCTCTTCTTTCCATCTGCCCTCCCTTGACATTAGGCTTGCATACTATATGTCACCTCGTTTCTGCCTGTCGCCTCCTTCATTGTGCCAACAAAGCTTTGAAGTGATGTTTAGGATGGTTTAAAGGGAATAACTGTACTTTTTATTATGCAAAGCACAATGCATTAATAATGCATCGGTTTCCCACTGTGCTTTTTCTTTTCCGTGTCAGAGAGCTCCCATTACCTAAAAGTGCTTGTTCTCAGCTCTGATTATATCTTTAGGCGTAAACATTGCGACCGGTACAGTACATATGAACCATACATTACTTAACATCCAGTCATTGCCGTTGCCATGGTGAGCCAGCATCCCTCACTCTCCCCCCAAGGTGTTAGGGGCCAAAAAGTCTCACCCGCTCAGGTTTTCCTCACACAGCCCGTCAACATATGTGCTCGTAACAACATGCTTTATTAGATAGGTATTGACTCAACATCTAAGCCTGGGAGGGAAAACGCATTTGCTCCACATCACACGTCTGCAAGACTCGTGAGTACAAAACGGCACCTGAAGGCA
>NC_040882.2:8515510-8528010 GCF_900634795.4 Betta splendens | reverse complement strand
GTCCTCCTGTTTATAAAGGACTTCAAAGGCGCCTTTTAATTCATTTTTAATGGCGGTGAAGAAGGATGAAAGGAGGATGTGTCCCCGTCTGACCCCAGCTCTCTGCTCTGTCCCACGCACCCAGTCACCGCACATTTATTCTCCATTCTATCCTTTTATTTCTTCACAACTCTTTTAGCCACCTGCTACAGCCAGTGTGTGTGTGTGTGTGTGTGTGTGTGTGTGTGTGTGTGTGGGTGTGTTGCCATCGTTGACTCAGTTCGTGTGTTTGCAGTGGTCACGGCCTTTGGCTGCGTTACGTTCATTCGTCGCCGAGCTCAAACGCACACATCTGGATGAGCGCGCGCGCAAATCCCCTCAATTGATGTGATTAATGTCGCTATATCAACAGCAGAGCTTTACGGTATCACATAACCAGAACCAGCCTGCAGACCAGCGCTGACTCGGCAGTTATTGTGGCAACAAACGAGTCCGCTCCCACTCAGTGACAATTCACTCGAATTGGTGGTGTTTGTAATAAATTTAAAATTCTGTCTGCTCGGAGAAATTGACTGTTTGGCATCGGCAACACGGTTCTGTTCTGAATTTTCATTTGGTTCTAGAGTGACACAGGCTAGAAATGCTATTACATGTTTGAATAAAGACAACGAGTGAGCCAGAGATCCTGTTTAAGCAGCAGGAGCAATACCAGGTGCCTGAAAGTCCAGTTCGTGCCCATGTTTGACCCCGATTGCTTCTTTTTATAGGGCTGTGACATGTTGCAAGTGCAGTATGTGCAAAACGGCTCCAGGACCCGATGTTCTGTCGCTTTGAACCTGATGCTCTGTTGAAAAGCCGAACGGGTCCGAAGACACTGAGTCATAGCTCACCACAGGCGCTCCGTACACCACGCGTGCACAAAGCAATCGATTCAGTGCTTGTCAATGAATTCAATGTTCGCTCTTTAGCCACTTTAGCTAAATTATATCTCCTGTCAGGTTTTGCTGAAAAGGGCTGATGCGTGCGACGCGTTCCCTTTAATTCTGCTTTGGTTCTGGTGAACCCGCTGCTGTCGTCTCACTATTCAGACCAATCCCACCAAGCACCTAATCGGCTTTGGGAGGCCGTTCTCAGACAATGCGTATGTTATTATACTCAGACCCTCCTGTTAGCTCCTTCGTTACAGTTGTGTAACTGAAGCTTAAAAAGCAGAGCTCTTTTACATGTTTCTAATTCTTAGCCGCAAATCTGTCTGTGAACTTCGGCTTCCCACCAGGTTGGTTTTGCTCATAAATCGATGGCACCAAACAGTGAAAAGCGCTCAGCGGCCGAAAATGCATCCTGAGAATAAACGACCGTCGCGACCTTCTGTTTCAGTTCAGTCAAAACGCGCAGGGATTTCTAAGAAAAGCGGGGAAACGAACACACCCTCCGACCTCCTCTCCACGGCTTCCTCTGCAGCTCCATTACTATCTGTCAGCTACACGGAGTCTGACCTACTTGGCCGCGGACCAGGCGTGTGCTCGGAGCAGAACCACACACGCGCACACGAGCGCCCGTCAGGAAACCCGGCGACATCGCGAGCAGAGAGTGTGTGTGAATGCTGCGCGGAGCCAAAAGACACAACGCGCCTCTGCAGCAGAACAGGCCGTGCCCCGGAGGCTCCATTTCACATTCATTTGCATTGCGCCGGATCGCATCGTCTCGAGCTGCTTCGCGTCTGAAGCCAACAATCCCCCTTTGAGACGACGGAGGAAAGGAAAATGTGTGAGTCAGCGTCAGGGTGGGCGGCCATCAGCCTCCACTGGCTGCAGAGAAGAGAGGAGTCAGAAAGTGTGAGGGGTGTTTTTGACTTTTTATTCTGTCTGCTCTAAACTTGTAAATGGTCAATCCAATTTCCACCAATTTCCTTGGTGCAGAACCCTCCAAAGAAAAGTAAGAGTAAGAGATTGCAGATTTCATGGTTTCATGGGATCAGGTACACGCTCACAGTTACACACACACACACACTCACACACACACACACACACACACACGCACACGCACACACACACACACACACACACACACACACACGCGCACACGCACACACACACACACACACACACACACATGAAGAAAGGTCGCACCCAGACTCCGGCTCGCAGACGTAGCCATGTCCCTGCATACGTACATACTGGACGTGGGCCTAATTACAGCGTCTCGCCGGACGCGGGGACGATACATCATCCCTGGACACGTGCACACAAACACTGAGGTGCACGTGGAAGCGGTCGCTGTGGCGCGAGCCGTGCCAGGGTTGTGATGAATTGCTTTTTAGTGAGGTCTGTAGCGGCCGACTTTCCTGCCAGTCACAGTGTGTGTGTGTGTGTGTGTGTGTGTGTGTGTGTGTGTGTGTGTGTGTGTGTGTGTGTGTGTGTGTGTGTGTGTGTGTGTGTGTGTGTCTGCAACCCATCCTCATTCCCCAGGTCATCAGAAGGTGCATGATTCCACCAGTTACTGATTCTGCTGTGGAGCTTCTGGCGGCAACGTGAGCGTTTCATTTCAACGCTGCTACTTTCTCCTTTGTCCTCCATCATTAGTCGTCTCCCACATGAGTCGTGGGATTCGGGTTCCTGTTTTCATGATCAGAGTCAAATGAGAGCCGAGCGCTGTGACAGCAGGCGAGTCCTGATTGATCCCTGTCATCTTTCAAACTGGTCCAACAAAGTAAGTGAGCGGAAGCTGTTCTGTGTAAAGTTCACTGATGAGGGAAACACCTTGAATCCAGGTCAAAACGGGCCCCAGGGAACAAACCACAAATGAATGAATGAATGCTGCTCCACCTCCAGACCCGCCTCCTGCTTCCTGCTGCATTCACACAGCGGGTCCTGTTGACCTTGGTGGGACTGACGTCGCCAGGTGGGGAGGGGGGGGGGGGTCTCCCAGGGTGAAAAGTCAGCGCTGCTCTCAGGTGAAGACCTCGGCCTCGTGTCAAATCCATCGTCGTCATAGCAACGCGTTTAACAGTGGAGGGGAGTGCGACTCCGTCTCCTCAGGAGGTCGCACTCACCGCATGTGTAAATTTGCCGCACATTTGTAGGTCAGCTCCGTGGGCACGGGGGGGGGGGAGAAACTCCCAGCGCGAGCTTTCCACGGAGGCCGCTCCTCCACGCGTTAGCAGCACGGCTGCTCCCATGCACGCTTCACCTCAAACGGGGTCAAAGTCGCGCACGATATCAGGAACAGCCGCTTTCCAGCCCCCGCGAATAGTGCAGCGTGGAGCGTTTTCAGCATCGGGGGATGATTGTCGAATTACCAGTAAGACCTTGTTGAAGTTTCCATAAACAGCCGACATGTGTAGGGTCTCTCTGCAGCCGGCGGTTGTGGCGGCGCTGGTGTGTCTTCGCAGTGAAGGAGTTTCCATTGAAGCCTGGATGCGGTGACGCTGCTGCCGACAGAAACCAGCGGAAACAGACTGCGGAACATCCGAGAGCGGTGCACGGGCTTCAGTGACGGAATGCAGGGTAATAATGTGCGACCTAAATGAGGGGAAGTGGACGAGCTAATTGCACCGTGCAGAGGTTCCACCCCGTGCGACTGGATCTGGACGCAGTGTCGCTTTGAAGCGGAGCAGACTCCAGTGGTGCGATGAGTTCAAGTCCTGAATCCTCGCTCGCCTGAGTCCAAAGAGCGCAGACCAACTGGGAGCCAGTCAACTACACAGAGGAGGACAGGCTGAAGGGCTCAGGGAGCAAAGCTGTGTTTATTGTTCGCCGCGGTCAAACTGCCAAACCTGAACCGTGTGTGGTTCCGTTTGCTCTTGTTCTGGATCATCTGTTCCTCTGAGGCTTGTGGAGAGTGAGCGGCACAAGTCGCTCTGACCCACTTTGCTGTTCTGCAGAACAGAACAAGACATCTCGACCTGCGGCGTTCGGGCCTGTCCTCCCTCGGACCCTCCGTCAGCGCGGGTCTGGGGGAGTCCTCTCTGCAGGTGTCTGGAGTCAGTGTCAGACGCGCTGCTCCTTGTGCTCGCACGCGTTTCCCTGATTGAGCGCTCAGTAACGCCAAAACTAACACGTGCAACTTAATTTGTACCGACCGACGCCTCGGCCCAGCAGGTTCAGTCGGGCAGCACCTGTTTCTGGGGCGATTAGGAGCTAAGTGTGAATGAAAAATGGCCTGAAGTACGTTTATCTGCATGACATTAGACACAACTCAGTAATTAGTCACAGGCCGAATACGTGAAGGCCGTTTGTTAAGCTACGGTGTATTCCACCTGGACCACCAGAAAGTGTGTGTGTGTGTGTGTGTGTGTGTGTGTGTGTGTGTGTGTGTGTGTGTGTGTGTGTGTGTGTGTGTGTGTGTGTGTGTGTGTGTGTGCGCTTTTGTTTTTTATGGGTACTCTGTTGAATGTAGGCCAAGTACACACACACACTGTGACTGACCCTTTATCTCCCCCAGTCTCTCCTCCTGAAGTTCTGCTAATCCAAGACAGACCCTAACAATCCACAGCTGCTGGAGCTTATGAGCCCAAAACACAAAGATGTGTTCACATGACACCCACACACACACACACACACACACACGCACACGCACACACGCACACACGCACACACGCACACACGCACACACGCACACACGCACACACGCACACACGCACACACACACACACACACACACACGCACACACACACACACACACACACACTGTGTGTTTTCACCTCTCTACTAAAGACTCTACTACAACTAGAAGGTGTGAGGAGAAAGAGGGAGAAGCAGCTGCAGTGTGTGCAGAATCGTGATCCAGCTGCGTGTTTAGTTAGATGAGACCGAACAATAAACACCTCGTGACAAGCAGCAGGTTTTTCCACGACGTTGACTCGAGTCTGATCCGTTTCTCTCTTGGATCTGGTTCTCCACATTCACGCCATGCTTTTTATTTTTGGCCGCTCAGAGTCTGAACCTTGAAGCCAGCGCTGCTGATGACGCCACGCCTCGCTGTCCCTTCCTTTACACTACCCACACGTGCGTGCGTTTGATTTTTACCACTGTGGCTCTGCAGCAGTCACTCAGTCAGAGCTGAGGTTGGAGCCGGGCCGCCGGCGTTTACAGCCTGGTGGGACGGTCCTCGCGGGTCCGAACGGACCGCAGAGCGACACCACGACGGGGCCGCGTGCTCTGCTCCTCGTCTGCACCACATTCTTTGCGTGTGTTTTAATCCTCCAATAACGGGACGGGTGGAGTTTGCCAGACAGTTGTCTAATGAGGCTCGCATACTTTTCTGAGCCTATCATCACTTTAGCTGAGGATTTATAACGGTTTCCTGCAGGGCAACACCCACAGATATGCACAAAACATGTTAGTGGTTCATTCAGTTCATGTTTAAATGAACGTAATGAGCAGAAGATCAATCAAACTTATTAAACGTATTCATTTACTTTTTATGGTTCGGACCAGTTGAAATGAATCTCCGTGACATCACACCTTATTACCTGAATGCATTATTCCATCAACTTGTCTAAGAGAAGGACTTCTCCATCTATTTCAGCCCCCGGCTGCTCCAGTGGAGCTGATCACAGGCCCATAAGGTCACGGTGGTGCTGGGCAGCTGTCAGTATGGAGGCGTGTGGCTCCACTGCAGTAAACACCAGCATGTCCTCGACTGACCCTTCCACCATATGTTAAATAAACAACCTCGCCAAAATAAAAAGAAAATGTGCTGGGATCCATCATCCGTCGCTAAAGCGCTCCAAAGCTGCAGCGCTTGACGCACGGAACCTCAGTAGAGCCTCCCAGTCCAGAGCATCCCAGTGAAACTGGATCCGCTGCCTGCAGATGAGGATAAGCCGTTCGCAGTGATAAAATCAAACGCCGACGTGCCATTCGCTTTGGTGCTGACAGTCATCGCCCGGGAAGAAGCCACTGTGACATTTGAGAGGGCAATTAAAGGGGAGACGCGGAACCCGACATCCCAGCGCCATCAGCCTCTATTAGCGTCAGCGCTGGGGAACGTCTCAGCGGGGACGCTGTGCAAATCCTCCTGGCTCGGGACCGCGCGCGCCTGATGTGCATTAACGCGGCGCAGCCCGAAATCAGGAGACGCGCTGACATTTACAGTAACGGGGCTCGGAGTGCGACCCGAGGCGGCCCGTCTGCATTAGTGCACCTGACGGGCTGCGAGGCCGGACGCTGTGCACAGGGTGACGGCTGCTGCTTGACCTGCGCTGCCCTCGTATGAATAAAGCATCTGGACAGAAAGAAAGTGGTCCGTGGATGCTTATTAGCACGACGTGAGAGGGAGATGCTCGCGAGAGGGCGACGGAGACGGAGGGAGAGGAGAGAGGGGGTCCCAAAGCTGTACACTGCCCCCCAGTGGAGGAGCGCGGAGGAGGTTGGTGGGAAAAGCTGCTGTGTGTGCTGTTTGTGTTCATAGCATTTAGTTATGTATGAATGGAGTTATAAAATAGTACACAGCGAACCTCCCCGTCACCGTCACAGCGGCGTTGGTTTGTCCGGAGCACTGCCTAGTCCACGAACGCATCGTGGGCGCATGAGGCCCTCCCTGAGGGGTCAAAGGTCATACAACGCTTCCATCTTTGGACTTCACGCTCATACTTCAGCCCAAGATTCAGCATTTTCTTTTATGCTTGCTTTGTACAGTATTGTCCTGTGAATTGTTTTGTTTTGTTTTCTAAGCAGGTTGTTCATGGCGTCCACTTTTGTCATTTTTAAGTGCTGCAAGCATGAATTTAGTTCACACAGTGTTGCATGTGGAGCATTTTGCAGTGTCATTTTAACGTTCTACGGCCCCAGGATCAATCTGCTGTAATTTGTGGGTTCTACCACTAGAGGGAAGAAGAGAACAACAGAAAAGTAAAACCCAACATCCACAACGGGAACAAACGTGCCTCTGCTTGTTTATCTCGTTTATCTTTAACGACGCTGTTTTATTAACTGCCTGTTGTTTTATTTTTTTAAGTATCAAACTTTAAGGCTAAAACTAAGTTAACAAAACGCGAACACACCAGACTGGTCAGCAGATGTCCAGTCAACACCAACTAACTCTCACAGCGACATGCGGGGAGCGTTTGTGCTGCGTTCTGATTAGGGCCTGGTATGCACACACAAACACACACACACGCACACACGCACACACAAACACACACACACGCACACACACGCACACACACGCACACGCACACGCACACACACACAAACGCACACACACACGCACACACACGCACACACACACAAACGCACACACACACGCACACACACGCACGCACGAACACACACGCACACACGCGCACACACACGCACGCACACGCACACACACACACGCACACACACGCACACACACGCACGCACACGCACACACACACAAACGCAAACACACACGCACACACACGCACACGCACACACACACAAACGCACACACACACACACACACACACACAGACGCACACACACACGCACACACACGCACACACACGCACGCACGCACGAACACACACGCACACACGCGCACACACGCACGTTGTGTCTAGATTCTTTACATGCTCGCTCCTAAAGCAGCGGACGTCACATTACGTAAGGATGCGAACTGGGAGCAGGTCAGAAGTGTAAATCCAAAAGATGAAGTCAAAAGCAAAGTAAAGTTGTGTGAATCTCAACTTCCCCCGTGGTTCTATGGACGCGTGGCCCGTGCAGGTTAGAACTCTCGCTGGCGTGACCCTCCCTTGAAGCGCTGATCCTCCAGTTCCACATTCCTGTTGATCTGGGCTGTTTGTTCTGTCTGGCACCAAGAATCATCACTTTGAGTGTTTGTGTTGAACTTCTCGGAGATCACCTGTCAATCAAAGCGCGTGGGCGGCGACACGGGTGAGCGGACTTGATTTTAGCAGCCTCGTCGGTGGGTGGTAATCTGGATGTGTGTGTTGCCCAGGTTACTGACGACTTTCATGCTTTGCTAATTGTCGGCCCGCCGGCGCATTTCATCTCACGTCGCATTGGGTCAAACCTTACGAAAAACCTCTGCGACCCATTTCCTTTAAATCCAGTGGCCTCGCTGTTTAGCAGCTGGAACAAATAAACAATGGGGATCATGTAAAATACTGTAACACGCGTGTTGTTTTCCAAAGCAAGCCACTTTAACTTCCACATTTCCATTCCCCATTAATCAGTGACCCCACATTCTCATTGTGACTAACTCAGCTGATGAGTCGTCCTCTTCTGACTGCTTGTGGGCAGTACAATGGGCTCTGATTGCACCTATGTAATCATCCGCTGCTACGCCTCGAGTTCCTTGTGTACTTTGATTTTTATGAAATTGCAGTGTTTTAGCAGAGGTTTCGCACCAACGAGCTTTTTGCACGTGTTAATCGCAGGCCCAGGGGACGTCACCCGGTCGCAGGTGCCTCCGACGGGGCCCACCTTCACTGTGTAGATCTGCGGTGATGTAGGTGTGTTGCCTGACGCGCACGTATCACCCTGCATCCTGTCTTGCCTATTGTAAAAGCTGTCGACGCGGCTTTTGTCCTTGAATTGAGCTCGCCGCTCGAGGAGAAAACAACATAACAGGAATAAAGAACACTCCGGTTTCACCAGTCACTGTGACTGTGTCAGCAGTGACTGAGTGAACTTTTCTTCGCAGCCGCGCTGGCCACCCACACATCAGCTGAGTTTCCCCGGTCACTCAGCTCTGAGGCAGAAGAAAGGGCGCCCGGCGGCTTTTATTATGCTGCCGCGCAGCAATCAAGTGCACATTTATGTCGATCCAGTCTTTAAAATGCAGCTGCGCGATCACGGAGGCGACGCGAGGTGAGTCGAGTCCAGCGCTGTCACGTGCGGATGAGCAGCGATGCAAACAGAGTTCCCCCGACCCGGCCTGCGTGGAGGTGCGTGGGTGGAGGCGGGGGTGGGGTGTGGGGCTGGGGGGCTCAAACCCCCTCTCTATTTGCTTTCCCCTCAAAGGGAATATGCCAGGAATGCCGGGAATTCAACTGATCCCCGGCGTGTCCCGGCTCTCCTGCCCGCTCACGTTCTGGGAACGGCCGAGCCGCCTGAAACTGGACCCGAGCGGGCCGCCCCGCCGTGGGAACCTGGACGGGCCCACAATACGCTCAGGACGAGCCACACCGCGCGGCGGAAAAGCTTCTGCTGGACACACAGCCGCAGATGATGAAAACTAGACGTCACGTTATTCCCGCCGCTCAGTGAGCAAATGTAACCCAGGCTCAATTTAATAGAAAACCTCGGGGTTGCACGCCGGCTGCGAGTGATGAATTTTGCTTGATTTGCCTGGATAATTGCCAGCTGGAGAAAAAAAAACAGTTTGAAGATGTGGCAGCAATCACAGTAAATTACGGAGGTCACACTGGAGCTGAGCCGAGGCTGCTTCTAATAGGGCTTTATCACGTGCTGCTTTATCGCGTCGCCTTGCTTCATTATCTGCAGCTTTGGCTTGTTTCAGAACTTTTATTGAAAGAACATAACGATTAGCCCACAAAATGTCTTTACGATGAGTGAGGGGCGCAGAAGTGCACCCAAAGAAAGACTCGGATGCATAAACGAAGGGGGACCACTCTCAAATGCTGGGATTTTGGCCTTTTTTCGTCGTCTAAATGCGTCCTCCCCAGCGGCCCAGACTCCCACGGTCCTCGAACGCAGCAGCACTGAGCCGGTAGAAGGGCACAAGTGTGCGATAGACGGTGAGTTGTGACACAAAATAAATAAAGGCTGCCGAGTCGACCTTGAGTCAAGTTAACTTTGCCTGCGAGACCAAAAAGTTCAGAGCCATGGCAACGCGCTCACAATAGAAGCGCCGGCGCTCGCTGCCGCACGGCGAGGCGAGGCGGGATGAGGCGAGGAGCCGGCGAGCGGCCGTAAAAATAGGCCGCTGTTTGCTCGGCGTGTGCAGAGTGTGATTGTACATTATCCTCAGCTCACGCCGGCCAATCAGCTCAGTAAATGGAAACGGCGAGTGTACTGTATGCGATGAAAGCACAGACTCAATGAAGCGGTTCATGCTAGTTAGCCTTAGCGTGGTCACACGTCCAGCGTCCAATCAGGTCGAGTGAACGCGGCCTCCGTGAAGCACGAGTCCCACGTCACCGCCCTGCAGAGATCGACACGCTCCTCGCTTGCTTCAAGCCCTGAACACATCTTAGGCTTCTGTCTCTGCTTGTTCCCCCACAGAGAACGTCCTCGAACGCCGCTTCCTCCTCTATCTGTCGCACACTTGTAATTATCGCCTCTCGCGACGCTGGCTTTCCTTCCCTTTTGTCATCCTGTCACACTTCTCACTCACCTGATGCCAAATTAGAGTGACATAATCCCAGCGTGTTGATTTAACAGCAACAAAGGAACCCCTTCATTATAGATTCTTCACACCCGGACACCTCTGCACCTCATTGACCCCCTCATCAGGTCACATTCAAGGGAGGAGGACATGTGTGTGTGTGGGGGGGGGCTGCTGCAAAGGATTGTGGGCGACCTGCGGCGAGGCCAATGAGAGCCCTCCAGACGGATCGCTGCCGGGCACCGCCGCCCACCTATGGCTGCTCTCTCCAGCCGTTGCCGTGGCAACAGCAGCGCTTGATGGGTAAAGATCTTACTTTTTCAAAAAGGAAAGAAGAAAAAAAGAAAAAGTATGTGCACGCGCGCGCGCGCGAGAGAGAGAGTGCACGTGTGGACGCGTGTTTATTTAAATCGCAACAATGGGGAAGGACGCGCGTGTCGTGACCCCGGAGTTCGATAAAGTTGGAAGAACAAATCCAGCGCGGGCAGGAGCGCAGCATCGATTTTTCTCCTTGGCCGGAGATTTTAAAATATTTCAGGGCTCCAGCGCCCGACAGTAAAATGTTTGAGTCCGTATTTACATCTGTGCGAGAAAACTTCCAGAGAATGTCATATGTTTTCAGATCCAGTTCGGTGGGTGCGCCTGAGCGAGCGGGTTCAGAGGGAAGATGAGTGTGTGTATTTAAGAGAGGTAAGAGGAGATCAGCGTGGGCTGAGCTCTTCATGTTTATTCATAGCTGTGCTGATCTCTTCACAGGTCTGGCTCTCATCTGCTCCCTTCTCCTGCTTTCCTGCAGCTCCTCCGTTACCGTCGCACCCCTTTGTGCGCTCCCCCAACTTCACGAGGGTCTCCTTCCCCATCGCTGACTCAGCTGTTTTCCTACAGGTGTGGCAAGAGAGCCACACACACACACACACACACACATACACACACACACGCACGCACGCACACACACACACACACACACGCACGCACGCACGCACGCACACACACACACACACACACGCTCCAAGTGAGTCGTGACTAGTGTGGCGTTGACTTTGCAGAACACCGGACTGCTCGGTTTTGAAGGGCTGCTTCTGCAGACTCCTGTTTGGAAACGAGACGCGGTGGATGTTTGTTACAGGTGGTGAATAATGTGCACAGGCTGCAGGCGCCGCTCTGTTCTCAGGAAGGTCGATTTAACTCAGTTAGCGCCTTTAGCTCGGTGCTTATTCAGCCCCGTCTGTGCAACATCGTCTTGTGGAGGCAAAATATGATCGTGAGAGTCATTCGATTCATGCTGGTTTACGCCTGCATCAGCTGGTTTCACTGGACTTTTCTGTACAGTTCATAGCACAGGAGACACACGTGTGTCAAACCTGCGACAACCTGTTCAATTAGTTCATTAACGTCAGAGGGACAGTTCAGGCCCCTCCCTGAGCCTCCACAGAGAGCAGCACCAGCGCCTCGGACCCGCTCACGTCTTGGCTTCGCGGCGCCTCTGCCGTCCTCTGCCGCGCTCGCTCATCGGCGCCCATTTGCATGACAAAGTGGACCATTCATTGACTCTGGGCTTGTTAGGTAACGTGCCACAGCCTGAACGCCCCGGCATCGGGCATCCAGCAGCCTTTTTCTTCCTCGTCGCCAGCATCCTCCACCTCCTCTCCGCCTCTTCACCACTTCCACCCACGCGCCGCTTTTGTTGACTCTTGTCCTGAGCGAGCGTGCGCCCGTGCGCGTGTTTTTCTGCCATTTTATTATGACATTTTCCCCTTTTTTCACGTTTTTGCTTTTCACGTGTTCTGCAAGTGTTGCTCACGGTGCTGTGGCTTTGGGAGCTGCTCAGGTGGAGGAGAGGATTTGCTGCAGTGTTAGATTTTTACAGGAAAACCACAGACAGGCAAACATGTTAATTATGATCATTAACTAAGCAAGAAATAGCTGCTTAGATTAGTTTCGCTGTCATTCTAAACAAACCACCAATGGTTTTATTTAGCTCACACTGTGTTTTAAACTCCTCTTCAAACATGTGATAACCAGAATATCGAATCCACGTAATCTGTTCGTTTCAGCTCGCAGTGGATTTTACACAGCGTCGCCGTCGTCGGTCACGACAACAATTAACTTGTCTTCACCTCGTCTGCACAGAACAGCAGCCGGCTGCTTCCGAGTGGGGCTCGACGTCGCGTTTGCACCTTTTCCCGAGGAATTGCAGCAGACTCCGCGCGCGAATTAACCGAGCAATTTCTGCAAAGCA